>NW_027150567.1:1030000-1102500 GCF_001643675.1 Monocercomonoides exilis | reverse complement strand
ATCGATGGAATGAGAAGAAAGAGAAGGAGAAGAAAGAGGAGGAGAAGAACGAAGAGAAGAACGGAGAGAAGGAGAATTCGAAAGAGGAAGAGAAGAAGGAAGAGAAAGAGGGAGGGAGAGAGGGAGAGAAAGAGGAGGAGAAAGAGGATGAGAAAGAGGAAGAGAAGAAGAAGAAGAAGAATTAGAATTAGAATTGGATGTGGAAGGAGGAGGAGAGGAAGAAGAAAGAGGAAGAGAAGAATGAATGGAAGAAGAAGAAGAAGAAGAAGATATCGGTGTGTGAGGTGAATGAGGTGAATGAGATGAATGAGAAGAAATTGAGGAAAGAGAAGAAGAAGAAGAAGAAGAGGAGGAGGAGGAAGAAAACGAAGAAGAAAGTGAAGAAGAAAGAGAAGAAGAAAGAGAAGAAGAAGAAGAAGAAGAGGAGGAGGAAGAAGAGGAAGAAGAAGAAGACAAAGAAGAAATTGTAGCAGTAGAAGAAGAAGGAACGAAAGAATTTGTGATAACCTCATGAGGAGAAAGACAGTCAGAGGAGAGAGAAGAAAGAGAAGAATAAGAAAGAGAAGAAGAAGAAGAGGAAGAAGATGATGACGAAGGAATAATTGAAGAAGAAGAAGAAGAAGAGGAAGGAGAAGAAGAAGAGGAAGAAGAAGATGATGATGAAGTCACAGAATTATCGTGTTTTTGCTTCAGACATTTAGATGGAGGAGCAAACAATAAAGAAGGAGGATGAAGAGAAAGAGAAGAAGGAGAGGAGGAAGAGGAAGAGGAAGAAGAAGAAGAAGGAGAAGAAGAAGAAGAAGAAGAAGAAGAAGAAGAAGGAGAAGAATCATTAGAAGATTGCAACAGATGAGAAGAACGAGAAGAATGAGAAGAATTACTAAATTGAGAAGAATTGCTTAACGGATTAGAATGTGATGGCTGGTTATGTTTAAACAACTGATTTGATTGATTTGATTGATTTGATTGATTAAATGAGTTAGAATTAAACAACTGATTTTGCTGAATCAAGTGTGTTGATTGATTGGAATGATTGGAATGTGGTGAATGAGTCAATTGAGTCAATTGAGTCAATTGCGATGACTGAATAGATTGAATAGATTGATTAGAATTGCTTGAATGAATAACATTAGAGGAGTTATTTGAATGTTTTGAATCAATTGAATGAGAAGAATGAGAGGAATGAGAAGAATGTGGCGAATGGCTTGAATGAGGAGAACGTTGTGAATGATTTGAATGAGGAGAACGAGATGAATTAATTGAATTAATTGAATTTATTGGATGATCTGAATGATTAGAATGAATTTTGTGATTAGAATGAGGAGAATGAGAAGAAGAAGAAGAACGAAGAGAATGAGGAGAATGCGGTGAATGAGGCACAATACGAGAAGATTGGCAAAGATGTTGATCATTTGAATAAGAAGAGGTAAAATGGGTTATGAATGGATGAGGAAGGAGTTGTGGATGAGAAGAGGAAGAGGAAGAAGAGGAAGAGGAGGAAGAAGAAGAAGAATTAGATGATGATGAGGAGGAGGTTATCGGAGAAATAGAAGAAGAAATCGGAGAAATAAAAGTAGTAGAAGAAGAAGAAGAAGTTGATGATGATTGAGAAGAAGGAGAAGAAGGCAATAATGATGGAGATGACAAAGAAGAAGGAAGAGAAGAAGAAGAAGATGATGATGAATGAATAATTGAAGAAGTTTTTGAAGAAGAAGAAGAAGAAGAGGAAGGAGAAGGAGAAAAGGAAGAGGAAGAGGAAGAGGAAGAAGAAGGAGAGGTAAAAGATATAGTTTTATTCAACAGTGGAGGAGGAGGTTGAAGAGAAAGAAGAGTGCGAAATGGAAGTTCAGGAGTTGCATTCATCACATTCTGTGTTGAAGAAGGAGGAATATGAGAAGGAGGAGAAAGAGAAGAGGAAGGAGAAGAAGGAGGGGCGAGGAAGTGATGAAGGATGGGTTGTGTTGATGATGGAGGAGGACGAGAAGGAGATGAAAGAGAAAGAGAAGAAGGAGAAAGAGAAGGAGGAGAAAGAGAAGAAGGAGAAAGAGAAGAAGGAGAAAGAGAAGGAGGAATAGATTGGGGCAAATAAGAAGATATTGCTTGTGGTATTTGAGGAGGAAGAGAGAGATGAATAGGAGAAAGAAATGGAGGAGGAAGAGAAGAAGAAGAAGGAAGAGAAGAAGATACTTGAGGAGGAAATAATGGATTAATCATAGAAGGATGAGAAAAAGGAAGAGAAGGAGGAGGAAGAGAAGAATGAATTGAAGATTGGAGAGGGAAGCGAAGAGAAGAAGAAAGAGAAGAAGAAGAAGAAGAAGAAGAAGGAGAAGGAGAAACAGGAAGAAGAAAAGGAACGTTTAATGAATGAGTTTTGTTCAATGAAGAAGAAGAAGAAGAAGAAGACGACGAAGAAGAAGAAGGAAGAGTTGAAGGAAATGGAGGTATAGAAGAAGAAAGAGAAGAAGAAAGAGAAGAAGAAAGAGAAGAAGAAAGAGAAGAAGATAAAGAAGAAGACATAGAAGATAAAGAAGAAAGAGGAGAAAGAGGAGAAAGAGAAGAAAGAGAATGTTGAGGCATTTGCGAAGGAGGAATTTGAGTGCGTTGTCTGGTTGTGCATTTGACAGTTGTTTCTATTCCTTCAAATGTTGTTGTGTCTTTCAGCTTCCACGCAGCATATTCAGCTATCTGAAGAGAAGGAGAGAAGGAGAGAAGAAGAAGAAGAAGAAGAAGAAAGAAAGAAAAGAAATAATTTCATAATTTCATTTTGAATTTATGAGAAATAAAGAATTAGGTCATAAAAAGATGTCAACATTAACAAATCATTTTTGTAACATATTCGAAAAAAAAAAAAAAAAAAAAAAAAAAAAAAAATAGAAAAGACATTAAAACGTCATCACATTTATCAAACAAATCATTTTCAATAAAAGTCAACAACAACAACAACAATAATAATAATAATAACAACATAAAAAATCAAACACACCTCTCTTCCAATTGGGCTCATCACAAATTCCACACTCGCATAATACTCGTCCTTCTGCCTCTTCATCGCCGACAGCGCCAGCCGCACTTTAGGCCTTGGCAGAGCATCACACATGATCACTCGATGGTCCATCTGATAATGAGGCCATATCTTCGCCAGCCACTCATACTGCAGCGCTGCCATCTCACTCTGTATCTTCTGTTTCAGATGGCGCGTGAGCGTGGAATTCACATAGGACGCATCCTGAAACGCTTCTTTCACAGAAGGCGCATGCAAAAAATAGAGTGTTGGATTCGTTGCTCCTTTATCGTGCTTATCAACAGTTATTGTTTTTCCTGTCGCTTCAGATTTTTTTGTTACTCTTGATATTTTTGATAAAAATTCTTTTTGTGTTTTTCCATCTCTGGCGCGAAAATCTTCGAATAAACACTTCGATGAAACACTAAAAAACAAATCTCCTGTGCCTCCGTGATACTCCCAAAATGTGAATTGATATTCAGAAAATATACGTCTCGATGCTTCAATATTTTCAATGAATCCAATATTGCTCTTCAGATCAAGTAAAGGAGTTGCTTCATTTATCCAAAGAAATTTACTCACATTTCCTTCATCCTTTGGAAAAGGTAAAAAGGTTTTTTCACGCAAAAGCTTTTGAGCATCTTCCAAGCTCTCATATGTGACGAATCCAGTATTCTTGAATTTTGTTTGTGATTTTGAGCACGATTGCATTTGATATCCACATTCTCGAATCTTTCCGAACCTTAAAAATTGATTTGAGAGGTCGTCTAATGGCCAGTTATTACCTTCTTTGTTCTGAAAATGGATTTGATCTAAATAATCAGAATGCGAGAACATGTCATTTGATAAATTCATAAAACACACTTCCATATTCCTCTATAGTTTTCTCATCCCAGGTCAACATGAGACTGTATTTAGTCTCAAGGAGGAGGAATTATCGGGAAAATAAAAATTATCTCTATACCCACAATTTATTCAAATGAAGTCTTTTTTTCCCAAAAAACAGAGTTGAAAATATTGGTTGAGTGAATATATCATTTCATTTTAATTGCTCACAAAATATATAATGTTTTAAATGATGCACCTCATAAAACAGGCAAGGGATTATTAAAAATGAAATAAATAAGACAAAATATTTTTCTAAAACATAAAATTTTGACCATGCTAATAGAAACGTTCAGATAAAACTTTCAAAAAACACATAAAATTCTCCTCCAAGCAAAACATAAAAGTGATATGACTCAAGGAATTAAAAGAATAAAACTTTCATCAAAATTAAAATATTTAATATTTTTTTTCATAAAAAACTAGGCTGTCATGAGAGGAACTCCAATACATACAAATAAAACAATGACCAAAATAACAGCTGCAATTATAACCAACCAACATGTGCACTATAGTTGTTGTTTAATACAAAAAGAAAATAATTTTATTTGTGATCATTTTACAAAATACATCATCATCCACAGAATTTCATACACATTCCAAAGACAAAAATGAATATTTAAAAAAACCTGAACAAAAAGACAAAAACAAACCTTTCTTGATTTCTTTTGGAGTTTTTCTGCTTTCTGCAACTGTTCAACTCCTTCAGCAACATATTTTTGACTGATTAAAGTTTTTGAGCATGACATAACGAATAAGAAAGAAAGAAAGAAAGAAAAAGAAAGAAAGAAAATTTCAAATCAAAACATAATACAAAATGAATAATTTCAAAAAAAAAAGTTCAAAAAAAAAAGAAAACGAAAATATTGAAAATAAAAAATTGAACAATTAAAAAAATTAAAAAAAAAACATTCAAATATAAAATGAACAATCAACATACGCTGAATTCACCTGAGACTCAATTGTGTCAAGCAGCTCTTGCTGTGCAGACACCAAAACAGCAAATTCATTGAACATTTCATACAGCTGGCTGAAAGCTCTCTCAAGTGCAAGCGCTTGATCACGACGATCCTAATTTTTATTTTTTGAGTATTGTTAGTCACGAAATTTGATTATTAAAGATATTTTTGTAAAATATGAATGGGGGAAAAAATATTAAAATAAATAATTAATAATAATTAAAAATAATAATAAATAATATTAGTATTATTCACAATATGGAGATCAGCACAAATTTACATTCATCGTTATACAAAGAAGCATTTTGTTAAAACAAACAGAAAAGACACCACAGAAATGCATACAGTCAATCTTGAGACAACATCACGAGCAGTGGAAGATATGGCAATATCAGAAAGCTGAGGAGCGTAATTCTCAGCAAGATCATTTGCCTCTGTCTCTTCCATCATCATTGCTATTTGAATATTCGAATAAACAATTAGAAAATTATTGTGAAAAAATATATTATTATTAAAATTAAATCTATTATTAATTACAAACTTGTTGTAAGCCTTCTGACAACTCTCGTTTTAACTGTCATTTTGTGAGTGTGCTGATTTTCATTGAATTCATCGAGCGCATCCATAAATTCTCGGTTTACCATCTGATACAAATTATTTCTGATTCGAAGTTCAGGGGTTTGCTTTCCTTTGTTGTCTTCCTAAAAATTTTATGTTTTTTCATAAATACCAGTAAAAACAATATTTCTGAAAAACAAACTTCAAGTTCTTTTTTAAGTGTACCCAGCTCACCTTTACACTGATTATAAAAATTCTTCAATTTCAGTGTTTGTTCATCAACAGTTTTCTCGATATCTACAAAATATGCAAATTTTAAAAACGAAAGATATCTCAAAAATAATATCATACCACAAATGGTGTTTGTTTTAACTTCATTTATGAGTTTTGTCTTTTTTAAAAAATAATGGAGAATATTATCATAATAAACTATGATAAAAGCTGCATAATACCTGCTGCAACTTAAGATTAGCAGTATCTTCACGAGATTGATTTATTCTATCAGAGATTTCCATTATTTTGTTGTAATAAAGTAAAATATCTGTTGAATTATCAACATTAGACATTTCAATCGCAACCCTCGGTTGCTTTGATGACTTTGTAATCTGATTTCGAAATAAAATATAAAAAAATATGAGCAATAAAGAAAATGCATTATTTTCAAACAACAGCCTTTCCAAATCCTTCTTCAAGAGCGATATTTCGAAGCATCTTAGATCTTGATAACCATTAAATTTGTGTTGAACAACAAAATTTTTGCTTTTGAATTTTCAACCAACAGTCAAAATTTAAAATAAACATTTTTTTGGATATACATCATGGATCATTCAAGAGCCTTTGATGAGAATTTTGCTTCAAATTAACTTTTTTCATTCAAAAAAAATAATACTCCTATTTTTTCAGTTCATAATTGTTTGCCTTGTTTAAAACATTCGCCAGAAAACAAAGAGATAATTAATACTAGACAAATTAGAAAATACAAATTGAAGAAAGAAACATCCTTTGAAATGGTAATCAAAAATCTGGCCATTGAAGAGAAACAAAGCGACTTCTATCTATTTGTACAATGGACTTGATCATTATTCATTCCTCTTATCCACAACGAATACCCCATAGACAACTAATCATAATGTACTTTAAACTCAAAAAAAATAAACTTAAAATTAAAAAATACTAAGATTTGAGAAATAAGTCTAAAATAATAATGATAATAAAAATAAAATTCACCATTTCGTCTTTCGAAAAAAAGTTACATTAAAAAAAAAAAAAAGGAATAGAAAAGAAAAAGATTTGAAAAAAACACGTTGTGAAACTCCATCCTAATTTTTTTTTTAAACATAAAAAAAGAAAATTAAAACTTTGTACAAAATGAATAAAAATAATCTAAATAAAAATCTAAAAAAATAGAAATTAAAAAATAGTTCAAAAAATTCTTGTTTGAAAGTGGCGTATTTACTAAACTGTGAACTTTACATAGGTAATAAACAATTGTATTTTTAGAGAAAGAGAAAGAGCAAAAAAGGAAGGAAGAAAGAAAGAGAGAAAGAAAAAAACAAAGAAAGTTAGTAAGTTAGAAAATTATAAAGAAAATCTATATGTTAAATTTACATCAAAGATTCGCATACTCCAATTAAACAGTGAAACACTTGACACTTGAAATTTACAGAAAAATCAGCAAAAAACAATTAAAATGCCAAATTTGCTAAAAAAATAATTGCGCCTTTGTTTTTTGAATAACAAATAGCAAAAAATTGATCATCTTTATGTTTTTCTCTTTTATCTATACGGTTTCCCTTTCATAACAAAGTTTAAAAAAATAATAATGTACTTGTTCATCTGAAATCAACACAATAACAATGAATAACAACAGCAATAGCAAAAATCTGTTACAATACAATGACAATCGTTCCATAAAGTTATAGAATATTCTCTGTTCTTTATAGATAAAAAAAAAAAATGCTATTTTCGTGAAACAGAATAATTTTGCACTAAACTCCAATAACACACACACACACACACACACACACACACACACACACACACACACACACACACACACACACACACACACACACACACACACACACACACACACACACACACACACACACACACACACACACACAATCTGTACATAACTACACAACGAATTATAATAACACATAATTTTCTTTTAAAACAGGATTAAAAAAGAATGAAAAATAGAATGAAAAAAGGAATGAAAAATGAAGAAAGAAAATTTGAGAAACAAAGGAAATGAATTATTTTATTGGCGTTTGTAGAATAAATAGAGTGAACAATAGAAAGAAAAATGAAATTTCATTATATTTTAACCAGATGTATAAAAAACATTGAAAAAATAACATAAAATAATAATAATAACAACAATAAACGAGAAATTTGAATAAGAAAGGAAAATAAAAAAAGGATTCCAATGATGCTCAAGAACTTGACATTGCTGTTTGGTATAAGGAAGAATTTATCAACATGATCTTGGGAGCATTTCAATAAAGAATGTCAGATGAGAAGACCAGCAGAATAAGAAAAAGATTCATAAACAAAGCTATTCAAAGAACAGACTAATAATAAAAAAAATACAAGAATTATCAGAAAACATTTATCAAAATAATTTGCCTTTAATTTCCTCCCAAAAAAAAAAAAAGGTTGAGAACAAAAATTAAAAAAGAAAAAAAAAAAAAAAATAATTTTATGTTGCTGAACTATTAATTTATCATGACCTCTTTAATATAATGCAGACAAAACATTTAGCATAACTATGTGATATTATCAATGAAGATAAAAAAATACTTGGAATTTATTATCATTGATTAAAGCATAAATATGATTCAATCAATGTCCATTCTCCAAAAGAATGTAAGATCTCTTAAATTGTAACAGTCAATAATTACAGATCATTATATTAGCACATGACGATAGCAGATGCAATCTTTTCTGAAATTCAGAAGAATGGCTTCTTTGATTCTGCAAATACATCTGCAACCCAATCCCCAAAATAAAATTCAGGTATTGGATCACATTTCGTATCACCTTTTTATAAAAAGGGCTCAAGTTAAAAATGACCTCATATAAAATCATTTACAGATCATAATCTTTCGAAATATCAGTTGAATGGGTAAATATTATCCTCCTCAACATTATTGTAATTTTTCTTTTTTATTTCCCCAATATGTTCATTTGCCCATCCAGACGGTTGGAGGAGCTGACCTGTTGCAGAGACAGTGGTGTCCCGCCCAGGGTCATGCTGGATGACCCCAACATCAGCTCCTTCCAACATCACCTTGCTCACACCGGCACTTCATTTTGCATTCCCTGTATTATATGGAATCCATCAACACTTTGAATAGTAAGATTTTGACTGATGAAGGAGGATTCCCGGAATAGCCCACATGTGCAGCTGCACACACCCGAAAGCTGAACTCTCCGCAAACTGACAGCCTCCATCGTTTTCTGTAAAATGCTCATCAGAAATTTAATGACAGAATAGCCCAGAGATATTGGCGCTGGATTGCTGTTGTCCACTCCGTACCCCATAGAAACAACTTGACGTTGATCTCTAACAATTAATTGCGGAGTAGCCATGCAAATAAATGTGAAGGATTAAGTCGTCGAAATCAATTAACCCTTATAATTTGTGCTATTTATGGGTTAAATTTCGTTATTCGAATTTGTAATATTTTAAAAAGCTACATTTATTATTATAATCAATATTTGAATAATAACCAAATGTGACATTTCTGACCCATTAAAAAGTGCAATTGTTACAGAATTGATTTCGACGACTTAATCCTTCACATTTATTTGCATGGCTACTCCGCAATTAATTGTTAGAGATCAACGTCAAGTTGTTTCTATGGGGTACGGAGTGGACAACAGCATGATTGGAGTTGGGTATCAGCCTGTGTTGGGAGGCATACCAGCGCCAATATCCTCTTTGCCGACTATTTCAATGGACGCATTCTGTCATTCCAAAATTTCTGATGAGCATTTATTAAAAATTACACGATGGATAGCAGCTCAATTATATGCGTATTTATCGAGCGAAAGTTTGAACAGCAAAGTCGAAGCACAAACGTCATCGATTTTAGATTTGCATCGGCGAATCTACCAATTTTTTGAGGTTATTCGCTCAGTTGTTTCGCTCACAGGCTCAGAAATGGTTCATGCTGTATACCTACTTGATCTTTTAATACAAGCTGAAAAAACATTTTTTGATTCATCATCGAGGCTGATCAGCGAAGCGAGCCTTGGTACAATATTGTTAATTACTGTGGTTCTTGTTCTAAAGCTGGAAATCGACACGCATCCCCAAAATGGATGGTGGGCAAAATTGATTGGAATCCCTGTTTCCGTGGTGAATCAATCAGAAATAGCATTCCTTCATCGAGTCAACTTTAATCTTACTATTCACCTTGCAGAGTTTACAAAAGTTATGATGGATGTTGTTGGAGTCATGCCGGTATCTGATATAAATCATATGGACAGCTTAATACAGATTGGATGCGAAATGAGAGGGCTTAGCATTGGTGTTGGAATTGGAGCAGGAACAGGTGCAGGTTCGGGTACGGGTGCAAGTGCGGGTGCAGGTGCGAGTTCAGGAGGAATGGGAAGCGGAGGGAGCGTCCCTGGGAGCGTTCTTGGGAGTGTTCCTGGAAGTGTTCTTGGGAGTGTTCCTGGGAGTGTTTGCGGATTGGGAGGAGTTTCAGGGTCAAGCACTCCAGCATCGACTGGAAGTGAGAGTGGAATTGTGATCCGCACGCCAAGCGGATTTGAGCACATTGACCACGGGATCCCAGTGATGGCAGTTGCCGTGCCTGTGCCGGTGGTGAGTGTTGTGACGCCCGGGTGCTACGGATGGGTTCGGTCAGGACAAGACCCTGGGCGGGAGTCTATGCCACTGTCGTCTGCAACACCCCAGTCAGCTCCTCCAACCGTCTGGATGGGCAAATGAACATATTGGGAAGATATTGTATTTTTCAGAGATGGGACATATTTATTCGCAGCTTAATATCAAATTGTGAAATATCATGCAGTTACAAAAAATTTACAATGTTACTCATTCATTTAATTATTTTTATACTGGCAATGATTACAATTTTCATCTCGAATATTTTTGCGTTGAATTGATAGTTTTATTGAGTTCCCATTGGAACCAGTAAGATTTAGCAGCCAAAAGCAGTTCATTTTGGTTATCGCAAATTTTGTGTTATTTTTGTGAGTTTTATTATATTTTTTAATCTTTTATTGTTTTGAGAAATTAATTTTTTGTTTTGAGAAGATACCGTTTTGAGATCACTGGATTACCTTGTTTTGGGCTTTCAATGTGTTTGTGTGAAAAAAATTTTAATTCAGAAGTATGTTGTTTCATTGAAGAGAACATATTTATTGCGTGATTTTGCCTTTGTAGACAAAAGAAAAATTGTTTTTGATGTTCTTATTTTACACATGTCTATACATTCTGAATCACTTTCAATCACTTTCAGTCATATATAATCATTTTTCACGTTTAGCTAAGGTTTTCTTTGCATGAGAATTAGTATTTAATTTCATGTTTATTAGCCCCCCTATTTGTGTACTCTTTATCGGTATCGGTTGCTGAAAGAACGAAGAAGTCTTTTTAGTTGAAAGTACTTTGGCCGTTCTGGACAGCTCTTGAAAGCGAGAATAGATAGTTGTTATTGTATTATTCCTTCTTTTTTATTTTAGAACAAATATTTTTTCTTTCTTTTTTTTATTTTTCATCTTCTCTTCTTTCTATCTTTCTTTCTTTCTCTCTTTTGTTACTTATCATTTTTGTTTTCTATAAATTTAAAACACACATGAGTGATCATGTGATTGTAGAGAATCTTAGTTTTCCATTTTTTGCCTTTGTTTTTTTATTTGCTTATTTCAATTTGTATTGTTTGAGTTAATTTCCTTTCGCTCTTTGTATTTTTTACAATCTTTTTCTTTACACTTATTGCTTTTGTTATCACTGCGATATCCAAAAAGAAAACAGCAACAACAACAAAAAAAAAGATGGTGCAAATGATCGAAAGAGCATATATTTGTGCATGTGACTTACATTTCCATTGTTTTTTTTCTGTCTTACGAGCTTTGCTAACTTGCTTTCTTTTGTAGTTATTTGCTTTATCCTTATTATTATCTATTCTTTGATTATAGTGTTTTTAATGCCAAATTCAGATCTTTTTGAATATCGGCAATCTTTTTTATGGAGATTCATTTCATTTTCTTTCTTTTTTTTCTAATGTTTTTGTTTATTTTTTGAATGAAGCATCAAAAATACCTTTTTTTTTATTTATTATATTCGCATATTCATTGCTTGTTTATGCAATATAAGAGATCTCTTTCATGAAATGTATTAATTTTATCTCTTTCTACACACTCTCGCTTATTTTTCTCAGTTTTTGTCTTTGTTCTTTTCTTTTCTTTATCACTTTTATTTTATTCATCTGAAATTTCTAACTTTTCTTCATTCTCTTCGAGATTTTTTGATTTTTTTTTTAAATGTTTAACACTTTTTTCCCCTTTTTGTATCATCATTTCAAACCTGTAGATTTTTGATTGAAAATTGCTTTATTTTTTCCCTCAATAATTAGTTTTTTTTTCATTTTGAAATATTGGCATCGTTTTAAATAGTTTTTATGTTACCTGACTTATTGTTCCACTTGTTTAGAGATTTATTCAGTTTTTATATTTTCTTCAAATGTTTTGACAGCGTTTTTATTTAAAAATTAAAATTTTCATTTTATTTTTATATTTTTTTATGATTTTTTTCTTTTTGAATAGGTTATCCATGAAACACATTCTATTCTTCAACAAAAATATTTTTTTTTTAATTTGTTTATTTAAAAATTCAATTTGAAATAAAAAGAAAAGAGAAACTAACAAAACCAACAGAAATCATAAACACAGTTTTGAATGAAAGTACACAACGCACTTCTACAAATAACATAAAAAATAAATAAATAAACGTTTATGTTATGTCTCATAATAGCATTATTTTATAAACAAGCTTTCAACATTTGAACGAATTGAAACGACAAGTAAAATAGCGGGAAAAACAACTAATGAAAGAGGGGGAGGGGAAATTTATTAGAAAACTAAAACTTTTCGCAAAACTTTTAACATTGAAATGACCTGAATCCCGTTAAAAATAATGCAACCTACAAACAAACAAACAAACAAACAATAAAAAAGCAATGTGGAAAACAAGACAAATCAAATAAAAATTGATAGAAAGTCATTTGATGAACGCATTAACACTCTTTTTTATTGGAAAAAAAGGATCATATCAACAACAGAAACATCAACATTAACAGACAACGCAAGTGTGTGAATGACAAAGTTATCAGTTCAAATTTTGGCAAAGTAAAAAAAATCATAACCAAAGTGTCAATGATAACAGCTCATACGCAACTAGGTTAGTGAAAAACACACTCAAAATTTTTTTTGACAATGAAAATAAAAAAATGAAAGAATTTAAAAAGAACAAATAACATGATAATGAAATAATAACAAACTATTTCTATTTGATGTGAGTGAATAATTTTATTCTAATAAGAATTTTTAAGGATATCCAATTAATGCTTTTTCCATTGGGGAAATTGTTCAGAGCTCTAATCTGTACAATGTGAAGGAAGAAGAAGAAGAAAAATGAAAAGTGAAAAGTCAAAAGAAAAAAGGAAAAAAAAATCAAATTTTTTGGAAAGAAATCAAAGCGACAAAGATAACATTTGGCTTCAGCCCTCCTTCATCTTCCATTTCTCTCTTTCAATTCTTCATTTCTTCATTTCTCTATTTCCTTTGCAACTGATTCATTCGTTCCTTTCATCTCCTTCATCTCCTCTTCAGTCAAACACGGCAAATGTAGTAAATCATCCCACAGCTCAAATACAGGCGCAATTAGAAACTGTACTTGCTCTGACCGCTTAATCAGCTCCACTCCTTCTGAAATACGCACAAGCGCTTCCATATTCACCACCCCTCCTTCTGAACATAATTTCTCCGAATCTCTTTCTGAACATAATTTCTCCGAAGTCACAAGATCCTCCATATGCTCCTTTAGAACATTAATGATACTGCCCAAGTGCTGTCTTACCAGCGGCACACACGGCAGATCAACACTTCCACTCAACTCCTCAATTTCCTGCTTTCTTTCCTCTTCTGAATTGCCTTGTCTCTCCGAACACATCTGCACCAGCTCCTTAAACACACTCTTCATCAGCTCGTCCTGTGCTTCCCAGTTTGCTCTCATCTTCTCATTCTCGTCTTTGTTCTCTTTCTCTTTCTCTTTCTCCTTCTCTTTCTCACCCTCCCCCTTCACTGCCTTGTCACGCAGCCCATCCACCACTGCAGCCATTCCGAAGAGGTTGTGCAGCGCAAACAGCTCATCAGCCAAGTTGATGAAGAAGGAAAGAGTAGCAGCACCAGCATTAGCACCAGAAGAAGTCGAAGAAACAATGCAAGAAATAACCCAGTTGGTGATGTCTTTACCGTGTTGGAGCAATCGGAGGAGAG
The DNA here is from genome assembly GCF_001643675.1 of Monocercomonoides exilis. Classification (NCBI taxonomy): domain Eukaryota; phylum Preaxostyla; order Oxymonadida; family Polymastigidae; genus Monocercomonoides; species Monocercomonoides exilis. Next base: position 1,088,559 of record NW_027150567.1, on the reverse strand, counting down.
AAGGGAAGGAAGAGGAGGAGGAAGAGTAGGAAGAAGAAGAAGAAGAAGAAAAGGAGGAGGAGGAGGAGGAAGAGGAGGAAGAGGAGGAAGAGAGAGAAGAAGTTGTTGTTATTGTTGAAGAGGAAGAAGATGGAGTGGTTGATGATGAAGTACTTGAAGTACTCGTCTTCTCTTCCTCTCTTTCTTGTTTCTCTCTCTCTTCTTCTTCTTCTCCCTCTTCTTCTTCTTCTCCCTCTTTTTCTTCTTTCCCCCATTTCCCCTTATTCTCCATTGCTTGACTGATGGCATATGCTAATATTTCTCTTCTCTTAATCCTCACAACCATACTGGCATGAATAACAGTCAGTTGTCGCGCTATTTCCTTTGGATCAATCTTCAACAGGGGAAGTTTGAGTGGCATCTGAAGAGAAGCATCAGTTTCTATGTTTGCACAATTAGGAGCATTTGAAGAAGAAGAAGAAGACGAGGAGGAGGAGGAGGAGGAGAAAGAAGAAGAAGAAAGAGGAGGGGGAGGAGGAGGAGTTGAAGAAGAACTAGGTTTGTTTGGCATTTTAACATTTGGTTCTGGAAAATCTGATTCCATAGACACATACACAACTTCATCTTCTTCATCTTCTTCATCCTTATCATTGTCCTTCTCTCTATTTGATTCCTTTTTCTTTCCATTCTCTTTCTCTTTCTCTTTCTCTCCCTTTCGTTTGCTGCCATTGCTGTTGCTCGTCCGTTCGCTGCTTTCTTCTTCTGTCTCTTCGCTCTCATATTCATCACTTGACCCATATTCCTCCTCATCTTCATCATCTTCTCCATCATCTTCTTCTTCATCTTGCACCTCCTCTTCTCTTCTATTTTTCAAACTTTCCTTCTTCTTCTCCTTAATCTCCTTCTCTTTCCTCTCCTTCCCTTTCTTCTTCCCCTTCCCCTTCTCCTTCTTCTCTCCTTCTTCACACGAATACTTCCCTTTCCTCACCTCCTTCGGCAAAATCGGCTTTTCAGCGCCTTCTGCCCTCCACCCTGCCACACTCATGTTCCTCTTCATCACAGGCGTCTCTGTCAGAATACTCACAACTGCATCCACAAACAACCTTCCTCCCACATCTGCTTCTTCTTCCGCTTCTTCTTCTTCTTTTGCATCTTTTTTGGATTCTATTGTTAATCCATCGCTTCCTTCGCAGTCATCACAATTTCTTCCTCTTCTTCTTCCTTCTTTTCCCTCCCTTTCTCTTTCTCCTTCTCCTTCTTTCTCTCTCATCCCAGTCACTTCTCTGAGTAACTGCAACATTTGCTTCCGAACAGAAGGCGTAGCAAAGTCTTCTATGTGAAGCAGCAGCCATCGCTCAACAAGAACACACACAGATCCCTTGATGCCTCTTAGAGATAAATCAGAAGAGGATGTTGATTGCATTTGAGAAGAATTGTTTGAAGAAGAAGGAGAAGAAGAAAGTGAAGAAGAAAGAGAAGAAGAAGAAGAAAATGATGATAACTGTGCATCTGTTGATGCATAAGCCATTTCGAGTAGATTTTTGAATGGAGTTGCAGGAAGTGAGATGGATTCACGTGAAGGAGGGGGCATTGGCTGCGATGGGTCAGAGGAAAGGGAAGAAGCGTCAAAGGGAGCTGAAGACGATGATGATTGGAGAGAAGAAGAAGAAGAAGAAGAAGAAGAAGAAGAAGAATTAGGGAAAGTTGGAGTGGGTGTGGAAGAAGAAGCAGAAGAAGAGAAAGTGAAAAGTGACTGATGTGATGAGGCAGATGATAAGAGATTTGAGAAGAAACCAGAATCTGAAGAAGAAGAAGATGATGATGACGATGAGTTGTGCTTCATAAAGTCATTATCCATTTCAATCTTTTTATCGCCTTTAAAAATAGAAATCAAGCTGCCCAGAATATATTCAGCACTTGCAGCCAAAGGATAGCATAACAAAACTGAATCCCAAATTTCATCCATAGACCCGGCTTTAAGAGCGCACATCTCCACAACACGACTCAATGCAAGATGAACATCATCTTTGCTGCTCGAAGAAGTAGTACTAACTTCTTTCTTTTCTTTTTTATCCTTTTCAATAAATATTTTTTTCAAATTTTCAAACATTTTCGCCAAACTAGTTCCATAATCCATTTTCTTTGCTTCAATTTCTTCGAGATCAAGTAACCGTTGTTCGATAATCTGTATAGATTCAGAAATTGTAGCCACTGGCTTTGGAGCTTTTGGAATTCGTTTTAATCCCAAAACATTGTCATCTGTTTTATGGAAATTCTGATTTTGATTCCAGTTAAGATATGCAAATCTTTCATACGCTGTTCCACTCTTTTCTAATTGAACTGTTGCTTCCTTGCTTTCCACTGGCTTGGCCATGGATTGACTTAAATGGTACTTTAGAGTATTTTCACGGCGCTTTATCAGGGAAGGAGCAGATAATGGAATAGAAATAATTGGACTGAAATGAGAAGATGCTCTGTTTCTTCGAATGTCATTTGCCTCTTTTAATGAACTTTCTTTCTCAACGTGACGAAGTTTAACTTCTCTAATTTGCATAGACAAACGATTCGGGGGAATGGGAACAAAAGGAGATGGATATAGTTTCACTGGCGTTGTTTTTGTTGGTTCTTTTTTGTTTTGCGACGGAGGAGTTGTTGGTCTTCTGGAATTCATAAAAAAATTTGATCACTCGTTTCCATAACATGTTTTTGAAAACAACAAAACATTGATAAATAACAAATTACCAAGATTAACAAAGATAAAACAGCGAAAACAGTGTATGGACACAAAAATAATGTAAAATTTGTCCTCATTGCAAAATAAGATAACTACTCCAAATAAAGATACTCAATTAATGCGCAATTCAATTTGAATGCATGAAAACATCTCACGAATATAAAGATAAATATAAAGATATATAATAACTTTTATGCATTTGAGTATAAAATGCAATTCGAACTATTAACATGAATTTTTAAAGAACCATCATCTTAATTTTTCAAAGAACAATTACAATGGCACTAACGTTATCAGTGCTTTCTAATGATTCTGCCGCTGCTTTCAAGCGAAGGACAGCAAGTTCAGCTATTCTCCCTTTTGTGATAACTCTTTTCTTTGTATTCGATTTTTCTGCATTTCTTTCCTTTGTTGTCAGTCTTTCTTGTCTAAATCTCAATTTTTCTTCTTGTTCTCCAACTCCTTTTCTCATTTCATTTGTTTCCTTTTCTTCGCCAAAATCGCCATCATCTTCCAAAAATGCAGGATCGTCCCACAATTCGTCTCCATTCTCAATGTCCATCCAAGGAAAGCATATTTCCGCAACTGCCTGATTACTCAGCACATCAAACAAGCCATCACATCCCATCACTATTGCCATGTCTTCCCTCTTCCAATAGTAACTAACAGGTGTTGATGAAGAAGAAATATCGCATTCTCCATCATCATTTCTCCTGTTAGAAAAAATGTCTTCCTTTTCTTTTTCTCCTTCTCCTTCTCCTCCTCTTCTTTTTCTTCCTCCTTCTTCATTCTTTTCTTTGCTGTTTTCATTCCAATGATTTCTAAATACCCCAGTTGAATATTCATCTCCATCTCTATCTCCATCCTCATCTTCTTCTCCACTTCTTTCACTTTCACTTTCATTTTCTCCTTCTCCTTCTTCTTCTTCTTCTTCCATTTCTTCTTCCATTTCCTCCTCCATAAACATGTCATTTCCCACCAGATTTCTCACTGGCTCAAATCTTCTTTTGTGAATCGTCCAAATATCTTCCATTGATTCGTGCTCTTCCACAGGCAATGCCCTTGGCTCGTCCAAATACTGCTCCAGCTGTGATTTCAATTGCGGATCAATGGAGAATGGAAGATTGACAGTTAGAGTGTTTGAATTGGGATTTGATGAATTGGATTTTGCTGATTTATTTTCTTTCATTGAAGTTGAAATTGTTGGAATATGAGAACTATTATTTTGTTCACAAGACTTAGCGCTCTTTGAAATTTCCTTCTTTTCATTCTTTTTCCTTTTTTCTTCTTTTATTTCCTCTTCTTTTCCACCCACAACTCCACAAAACCCTTCCTCCCCTCTCCTTCCGTCCCACCCCCACCTCCTCATCTTCTCCACAAACACATCACATTCCTCTGAAACCTGCGGCTTTTGATCCAAATCCCCCAACGTCCTCGACACTGCAATCACTCCATCAATCCTCCCGTCACTCGAAACACTCCCTCTGTTGCGCTTGATGTACCGTGCTTCACGCACATCAAGGGGTTTGTGGTCAGCTGTGAGCGCTTTTGCAGACAGGAAATAGACTGATGGAAGCAGACAAGAGGAATTGCAAGGCAAAGAATTGGCTTTGTTTTTGTCGGATGTGTTATTAACTTTATTTTGAATATCAATTTGTGAATTTTGAGTGTTACGAGAAACAAGAGAGCATTGTGAATGACAAGCCCTCAAATACTCTGAATACCCTGGCACAAGTGCGGGTGTGAGTATAATTGGGCTTCTGATAACAGAAGAAGAGAGGCAGGGCTCAGGGAAAGAGGCAATAAGAGATTGGAATTCTGGTGAAGAGGGATAAGGAGAAGGAGATGGTGGATGCGAAAACAGCAAGTGTGGTTTGGGTCGTAGTTGAATGAAAGAATTGCCGTCCAGTTTTGATTGCAATGCTGATGATGATGTTTCTCCTTCATTCTTATTTTTCTTCTTCTTCTCAGAATCATTCGACATATTCAAAGAAGATTCTTTCCCTTTCCTTTCCCCTCTGAATTCCATTGTTTCATTCATTTTTCTATTCTTCCTTCTTCTTCTTTTATTCCTTTCCGTCTTCACAAACCTCGACACCAGAACAGCTCTGCTGTCTCCCACATTCGCCGAGTAAACGTGCTGATGTGTTACACACACAACTAAGATGCATCCACCATCACTCACAAACATCAATCGGATGGAATCACACAGATGTTGGATGGTGGCTGTGAGCACTTTTGGAAGGAGAATGGATGCATTGGGCAGTTGAGAAGGAGGTTTGTTGCGGATGGAAGAAGAAGAAGAAGAAAAAGAGATTAATGATGTTGCATTAAAAATGTCAACACTTTTGACATCTTCATTCAAATTTCCTTTCTCTTTCTCTTTCTCCTCATTCCCTTCACTCTCCTTTTTCTTCTTCCTCTCTTCATTCCTCAGCACTCTTTTGCAGCTCTCACAAAACGCCTCCACAAAATGTGAAGTCACAAAGTTTGCAATCTGAGGACCCCTATGCCCATCCAACAGAACATACACACCACATCCAGTGATATTTGGATTATAGCAGTTGCCAAACAACGAATGAGAGGAAGAAGTGGAAGAAGAGGAAGATTTTGAGTGAGTTGTGGATGCAATTGATGCTAAAATGGAAGAAGAATTGGTTGATATTCTATTATTATCATTCATTTTTGCTCCGGTGTTCAAGTTTTTCTTTCTATTTTCTTCTTCTTCTTTTCTCTGTTCAGAGAAACTTCTTCTTTTTCTTTCTTTGAAAGCAACAAAAGAACTGTCATCTTTCACTTCATTCGAAGTACAATTGATTGAAAGTGGATGCAATTTGCTATGCTTTTCATTCACATCCTCTTCTTTCCTTTCTTCTCCTCTTCCTTCTCCTCCTCCTCCTCTTCCCTCATCAATCGCATTATGAATGTTTCTTATCTCCTCCAACCCCACACTTGATTGCGATCTTGACCTCACATGGATTGTTTGTGACCTTGCCCTTGCACTCACCAATGACGGTGTTGTCTCAACAGAGAAAGGAGAATTTGAAGAAGAATATGAAGAAGAAGAATATGAAGAAGAAGAATATGAAGAAGGAGAAGAAGAAGATGTTTGTGTATCATTTGTTGGCAAAATGACAGAATTTTGTGTTAATTTCATAGAAGGCAATGAAGAAGATGCAGAAGAATAAAAACATTCATCTTTATTGTCGTTTTCTTTTTGATTAAAATTGAATTTCTCCGTTTCTCCGAAGCGATTTTGAAGCGAATTGAAGAACAATGTTGAGTTTTCTTCTGAATTAGAATCATCAAACAATCCACGTGTATTTGGCAGATTGCTTTTGTTAATTGGAGAAGAAGAAGAAAAAGAAGAGAAAGATGAGGAAGAAGAGAAGGAAGAAGGAGGAGAAGGAGAATAGGAAGAAGAATCAGAAAGAGGAGAAGGAACAACTTTCCCTTCCTCATCACCCTCTCCCACACTCGAAACAATATCACTTGATTTTTGTGAATGTTCTATTCTAATTTGAGTTGGCAGTGGTATCACAGATGCTGTTGAGAAAGAGGGGAGCTTAATTCCTGAGGGAGGAGGCCTTTTCAATACTGATTCTTTGCGTTGTGTGTGTTTTGGCTTTGAATTGTCATCATTTTCAAAATTTGTCTTTGAAAATTGTTGTTTTTCTCTTTCTCTTTCTCTTTCTCTTTCTCTTTCTCTTTCTTTCTCTCTTTCTCTTCTTTCTATTTCTTTTATTCTTTCCATTTCTTTTTCTCTAATTTCCTTCAATCTTCTTCTCCTCCTCTCCTTCTCCCTCTCCTTCTCCCTCTCCTTCTCCCTCTCCTCCCACCTCCTCCTCTCCTCCCTCTCAAACTCCTTCATCCCGTCTTCTCTAAACCTTATCTCCTGAGGCAGTGTCATCAATCTCCATATTGTTTCTATTTCTCCCCTTTCCATCAGCTTTCCTATGTCCCATCCTCCAAAGGGAAGCAAAAGAACTGAGTCTTCCATTGAATCACGCAGGCCACACGTCTCACAGCAGGCGACGGAGTGAGGGCGAAGAGAAGGAGGATGGAGTGGAGGTGGGGAGAATGTGCGGGGTGGGAGAGAAGGAGAAGGAGGAAGAGAAGGAAGAGAAGAAGGAGAAGGAGAAGGAAGAGGGAGAGAAGGAGAAGAGGAAGAAGTAGACGTTTTTGATAATGTGTCTGCTGATGAATCTTTATTATTTTTGGATAGTACTGATAATGAACTTTCATCTTGTGCATCTGAGTGTTGAGACATGGATTGAATATTAGCTTGCTCATCCAAAGTTGAAAGAGATGATGACAATTGAGAGGTCTGTTTCTCTTTTGTTTCATCAGGCAAATGAGATGTGCTCAATGGAGTTGGCAATTGAGAAGAGGAAGAGGAAGAAGAAGAAGAAGAAGAAGGTGAAGAAGAAGAATCTTTTGTTTGAATATCTTTTTGAGTATGAGCATCCAACAAACTTGAAGAAGAAGATGTTGAAGAAGAAATAGAAGAAATAGAAGAACCTTTATCTTTTTGCTGTTTTGATAGACATTCAGATTTTTCATTCTGTTTTGCGTTGATAATCGAAGATTCATTGAGAACAGTTGGAATATCATCTAAAGAAGCTGTTTGAGCACTTGAATCAGAAGAAGAAGGAGAAGAAATGCATTGAAGAGTCAATTTTGTCGAAATATTGGATGAACCTGTTGATATGGAAGAAGAAGAAGAAGAAGAAGAAGAAGAAGAAGAAGAAGATGATGATGATGATGAATGCGAAAATGTTGATGAATTAATTTGTTGTTCTAATGCTTTATCTTTCTCTTTCTCTTTCTCTTTCTCCTTCTCTTTCTCCTTCTCTTTCTCCTTCTCTTTCTCCTTCTCTTTCTCCTTCTCTTTCTCCTTCTCTTTCTCCTTCTCTTTCTCCTTCTCTTTCTCCTTCTCTTTCTCCTTCTCTTTCTCCTTCTCTTCTTTCTCCCTTCTTTGTTTCATTGCTTGTCTGTATTTTTGCACAAGTTGTGGTGAAATATCATTCACAATTGATTCAATCCTGTTCAGAATATGAGCATTCCATTCATCATTGGATAAATGTGAAGGAGAAGAGGAGGAAGAGGAAGGAGAATGAGAAAGAGAAGAAGAGGAAGAAGAGGAAGAAGAGGAAGAAGAAGAAGAAGAAGAAGATAAAGATGATGATGATGATTGAGAAAATGTTGACACATCATTTCTGTTATCAATTTCAGTAATATAATCATTTTCCTTTCCATTGTTTTCATGTTCTATGATTTCTTTTCCTTTTCCTTTTTCTTCTTCATTTCCTTTTTCTTCTTTTTCTCCTTTTTCTCCTTCTTTTTCTTTCTCTTTCTCTTTTAATTTCTTCTCCATTCTCTTTGACTTATTCATTCTGAATATTCCAGTTGAAAAAATCAGTTTTGGCTTAATCTTCTGAAGAATTGTTGGATAACAACATTTTTCTCTTTCTTTTTCATTCTTTTCATCTTTTTCATTAAAATCATCATCTTCTTCTTCCTCTTCTTCGCTTTCTTCTTCCTCATTTTCTTCTTCCTCTTCTTCCTCTTCCTCTCCTTCTTCTTCTCCTCCTCCTTCTTCTTCTCCTTCTCCTTCTTCATTTTGATGCATCTTCTTTCTCCTTCCTCTATATCCAAAAAGTTTATTCAGCATCTCGTTCATTTGAAGAGAAGAAGAAGAATTCATAATTGTTATCATTTGCTCTTTGTTCAGATGCTTTTGATTGAATGTTGGAGAGAATAAGGAAGAAAATGAGGGAAATGAAGAAGAATTGGTAAGAGAAGGAAAAGAAGAGAAAGGAAAAGAAGATGAGAAAGAAGAAGAAGAAAACAAAGAAGAAAATGAAGAAGAAATAGAAGAAGAAGCAAAAAGAGAAGAAGAAGAAGAAGAGGAAGAGGAAGAAGAAGTTAAAGGAGGTGTCAGAGAACGTTGAACAAAATGCTTTTTTTGCAGTTGAGTTTGAGAAAGAAGAAGTGAAGATGCGTCATTATTTGATTGTATTTGATTGTTTGAAACTTCTGTGTGTGAATGAGAAAGAGAAGGAGAAAAAGAAGAAGAAATGGAAAAAGAAGAAGACAGGGGAGGAGGAGGAGGAGGAGATGAGGAAGAAGAGGAAGAAGAAGAGGAGGAGGAGGAAGAGGAAGAAGAAGAAGAAGGGGAAGAAGAAGAAGAAATAGAATGAGAGGAAGAAGGCAGAATAGCAGGGAATTCATCGAGAGAAAGAGGAGGAGGAGGAAGAGGAGGAATATTACGAGTGGAAGAAGAAAAAGAAGAAAAAGAAGAAGGAGAAGAAGATATTGATCGTTGAGCAGCTGTGAATGAAGGAAAGAAGGAAGAAGAAGAAGAAGAAGATGATGATGATGATGATGATGATGAAGGAGAAGATTTAGATGGAGATGTTGATGGAGATGGAGAAATTCTGCGAGAAAAAGAAGAAGAAGGTAAAATTGAAGAAGGAGAGGAAGATGAAAAAGGCAGAGAAAATCCAAAATTACTTCCAAAAACAGAATTTGAATTCGAATTCGAATTTGTATTCGAAGAAGACAAAGAATTTGAAAAAGAACCAGAAAAAGAGCTCAAAAATGAATTTTTCCCTTTCATTTGCTGTGAAAGAGAAGAAGATGCGTTGTTGATGATGGAAACTTCTGGATAGCAGAACAAACACACTCCACTCTCTATCTTCATTTCTTGTTTGTTTTTGACAGAAAATGGAATTTTATTGTGATTTTTTGGATGATGTTTATCATTTTTCATTTCTTCTCTTGCTTTTCCTTCTTTTCCTTCTTTTTCTCTTGCTTTTTCTCTTTCTTTTAATTCTTCTTCTTCTTCTTCATTTTCTTCCTCCTCTTCATTTTCATAGACTGAATTATTAATCCATAAACCTTTCTTGTGCCATTCAATTCTTTTTTTATTTCTTTCTCTCTTTCTTTCTATTTCGTCAGCTTCTTCTTCTTCTTCTTCTTCTTTGTTTTCTTTCTTTTCTTCTTCTTCACCTTCTTCTTCTTCTTCAATATTATCTTCTTCTTCTTCTTCTCTTTCTTCTTCACTTTCTTTTTCTTCATTCTCTTCATAAATAGATCCATTTGTTTTATTCATTTCATTGTTCAATTCTTCATTCTTCCTTTCTATTTTATCAATTGCATTTGATATTGAAGAAGAAATGGAAGAAAAAGAAAAAGAAGAAGAAGAAAGAGAAGAAGAAGAATTAAATGATGACGATATATTTATTCCTTCTTCTTCTTCTTCTTCTTCATTTCTTTTCTCCAAGTCAAATGATTTGCCATTCGATGATGATGATGATGAGGTTGTTGATTGATTATTTATCTTTATTATTCCTTCTTTGTTATCATTCTCTTTATTCTTGTTGTTTTTATTACTATTGTTATTGTCATTGCCATTGTCATTCAAAGAAAAAGAAAGAGAAAGCGAAGGAGGAGAAGTCAAAGAATAAGAAGAATAAGAAGGAGAAGAAGAAGAAGAAGTTATAGTTGTTGTTGTTGTTTCTTCAAATATACTGCTTTTATTCTTTTTCTCCTCTTCTTCTTCTTCCTCTTTTGCTTTTTCTTTCTCTTTCTCCTCTTCTTCCTCTTCTTCCACTTTATCCTTTCTTTCATTTTTTCCTTCTTCTTCTTCTTCTTCTCCATCATCATTCATCGAATCAAAAGAGTCATCAGAAAAATCTTTCATTTCGATTAATTCTCCCTTCTTCTCTTTGAATTCATTGGAAAAAGCAGAAGAAAGAAGAGAAAGAGGAGAAAAGGAAATGTTTGAAAGAGAAGAAGAGGAGGAGGAAGAAGATGATGATGATGACATAATTGACTTTGGTGATTTTGAAATTGATTGTGAAGAAGAAGAAGGAAATGGATAAATCAAAGGAGGAGGAGGAAGAGGAGACGAAGAATGAGAAGAAGAAGAAATTTGTTGCTTTTCATTTTTCATTCCAATTTTCTTTCTTTTCAAGTTTCTATTGATTTTCTTATGAAAAGCAGGAAGAGAAGAAATAGAACTTAAAATAGCAAAACATGAAGAAGGAGCACTTAAAGCAGAAGTTTTGATCAGAAAATAGGAAGAGAAAGGAGGAGAAGGAGAAGGAGAACGAAAAGAAGAAGAAACAAACAAAGAAGAGGAAGAAGAGTAAGAAGAAGAAGAAGAGGAAGAAAGTGTTGAATGTTTTGAGGGTGTGTTATGAATGTGTTGCGAATGAATAACGAAATCATTTCCTTCTGAAGGAAAAGAGTCGGAAATATCATTCGCATTTGTCTTCTTCTTCTTCTCTTCTTCTTCTCTTTCTCTTTCTCTTCTTCTTTCCCTCTCCCTCTCCTTCCATCTCAAATCTCTTCTTCTCTTCCACTCCTTCTCAAACAACTCCAATCCAACTGATGATGTTATCCATGGCTTGTTTGAAAGGGGAACAGGAGAAGAAGAAATGCATCGAATGAATGGAGCATACAGATTGGAGGAGATGGTAGTGGTTGAGAGGGAAGAAGAGGAAGAGGAAGAAGAAGAAGAATTTGAATAAGAGTTATTATTTGTGTTATTATTTGTTCTATTGTTTGATTGAGAAGAAGAATTGGAAGATGAAGAAGAGGAAGAGGAAGAGGAAGAGGAAGAGGAAGAGGAAGAGGAAGAGGAAGATGAATTAGATGCTTTTGAAATATTAGGATTGATGAAACGAGAAGAAAACTTGTGCATTCTTGACAGAAAGACAAGATTTTTATAACAATTGGAAAATGACAAGGGAGAAATTAAATCCTTTTTTTGTTCTTGTTTCTTGGATTTGGAGGTTTTAATGAGTGAAGAAGAAGAAGAAAAAGAAGATTGTGAATTCAATGAATGATTGATAACAGTATTTGATTCAAGATTATGACTTTCACTCGATTTTTCATTACCATCTTTATCTTCCTCTCCTTTTTCATCTTCTTTTTCTTCCTTTTCTTCCATTTTCACTTCTCCTTCAACTTCTTCTTCTTCCTTCTCTTCCTTCTCTTCCTTTGCCATCCTCATTGCAACTTTAGATTCCTCCTCATCCAAATACCAGTCCATCTCTTCATTCCACTTGAGTGCTCCAATCAGATTGAATGAGATATCCACAAAGAGAAAGGGACGATGTAAGGAAAGAGGGGAAGAAGAAGAGGAGGAGGAGAAGGAAGAGGAAGAAGAGGAGGAAAGAGAAGGAGAAGAAAGAGAAGAGGAAGAATTGGAAGACAAGTTTATATTCATTTTATTGTGTTGTGTGTTTATCACCACAAATGGATTAACCAACATTTCTCTTTTATTTGATTCAAAGTTTTCATTCTTTTCCTTTCCCTTCTTCTCTTCCTCCTCCTTCTCTCCCTCCTTTTCATTCTCTCTCTCCTTCCCTTCTTTCTCCTCACCTTTCTCCTCTTCCTCCTTCTCCTTCTCCTCCTTCACCCCCACCAGCCCCTCCACCTTCTTCCTCACCACCTCCTCCACTTTCCTATCCAATTCAAAGAGAGAAGGAGGCAAAGAAAGCAACTTGTTGTGCGACAAATCCACAAAGACAATGGCAATGGAAGCAGCAAGCGATTTGGACTTGATTTTGGAGGATGAAAGAGCAAACTGGGCTTTGGCTTTGAGAGAGAGAGAGGAAAGAGAGGAAGAGAGAGAAGAAAGAGAAGAAGAGGAAAAAGAAGAGGAAGAGGAAAGAGAAGAAGGACAAAAAGAGGAAAAAGAAGAAAGAGAAGAAGAATAAGGATTAATATTTTGAGAGGAAATGAATGAAGTTCTTGGCTCTCTTAAAAGCTGTTGATGATTTTTGTGCTCAATCAAACTTTCTTTTTGTCTTCTTTCTTCCATCTGAGACAGAATTTGAGAAGGAGAAAGACGAAAAGATGAAGACGATGAATTTGTTGAGAACGAATTGTTTTCCCCTTCTTTCTCTCTTCGTTCTCTTCCTTCTCCTTCTCTTTCATCTTCTTCTTCTTCAAATTCATCAAACAAACTTTTATTCGATGAATTTTTATTTGAAAAGGAAGAAGAAAATAATTCTTCTTTTTCTCTTTTCTCTCTATTTTTCAATGAAGAATGAATAGGTCTATTTGATTTACTTGTTTTTGAAGGGAAAGAAGAAAATGAATGAGATCTTTTTCGATTGCTTTGAGAATTCAACGAAGAAGGTGATTGGATAAAGTGAGGGGAAGAGGAAGAAGAGGGAGAAGAAGAAGTAGAAAGAGAAGAAAAAGAAGATAATGATGATGAGGAAGAAGAAGAAGAGGAGGAGGAGGAGGAGGATAATGAAGAAGAAGAAGTATTGTGTTGTTGTTGAGAATGATGATGATGTTTGTGTGAATCATAATAGCCAGGGGAGGATGAATGAGATCGATTGCGAGAAGAAGATGAACGAGAATGAGAAGATTTTGATTCTTTTGATGTTTTTTGTGATTTTTGTGATTTTGATGTTTTGCGTTTGGAATTAATTTTATCTGAATAAATAAATAATAAATAAAAATAAAATCAAAAAAAATAAAATGAAATAATAAAATAAAATTATATCAAATTAAAAGATGAATTGGAAAATAAAAGAAGAAAAGAATTAAAAAAAATAAGATAAAATAGAAAATAGAAAAGAAAGAAAGCAAACCTTCGTTATCTGCATAATCATTCACATTATTATTATCATCATTATTTTTGCTATTTTCCACTTCTTTTCTCATTTCCATTTCAACTTTAGCAACACAAGAATCGAAAAACGAAGGAGGAATCCAACTTATTCTGTTATAAGACAAATCAAGACGAGAAAGAGAAGGCAAAAAAGCGAAAAGCGAAGAAGGAACAGAAGAAATAAGATTGTGGGAGAGAAGAAGAGAGGAAAGAGAAGGAAAATGGGAGAGGAGAAGGAAGGAGGGGAATAAAGAAATCCGGTTGCAGTTTAAGGAGAGGTGGCGGAGAGGGGAAAATGGACGGGCAGAAGGGGGATTTTCTCGAAGACAGCTGGAAAGAAATGAAGAAATTGAAGAGGAAGAAAGAAGAGATGAAGAAGAAGAAGAAGAATTGTTTGTGTTTGAGAGAGAAAACTCATTTTCTTTGTTGCTCCTTGTTCCAACAGAAGAATTTGAATGAATTTCTATTTGTTGATTGGTTTCATTTGCATCAACATCATTTGTAAATTTTTTATTCTTCAAAATACTATTTTGGTACGTTCTACTGTTCTTAATTAATCCACTTCCATCTCCATTCCCATAATCTTCAAATGAATCCAAAATAAGATCATAAATTCTATTTTCGTCTTTCTCTTCAATGAATGTGATGAAATTGCTTGATAAATTCAAATATTCCAATTTAGGCAGCTTAAAAACCCAAAATGGGACTGTTTTGATGCGGTTGAATGCCAAATTAAGGTGTGTGAGACACGGAAGAGAAGCTAAAGAGATCGAGATGAATGAAAGGCGGTTGAAGGATAAGTCTAATGAAGATAAGGATGAATAAGAAGAATAAAAAGAATTTAAAGAAAAAGAAGAAAAAGATGGAATATGAGAAGAGAAGAGAGAAGAAGAAGAAGGAAGAAGAGAAGAAGAAGATGATGACGATGAATTAGAAAAAGATGAAAATGAAGAGGAAGATGAATAATTTGATTGAAAAGAAGAAGAAGAAGAAGGAAAAGAAGAAAGAGAAGAAGAAATATGAGAAGAAGAAGGAAGAAGAGAAGAAGAAGAAGAAGAGAGAAGAGAGAGAGAAGGGAGGAGAGGAGGAGGGGTGGGAGAGAGAGGAGGGAAAAGAGAAGGATCCTCTTCATCGAATGAAGATGGCATATCAGATGAGGAAGAGGAAGAGGAGGAAGAAGAGGAAGAAGAAGAAGAAGAAGAAATTATTGATTGTGAATGAATTGGTGAAGGAATAATAGGAGAAGGAGAAGAGGAGAGGGGAGAAGAAGATGATGATGATGAAGATGAAGGTGTTAAATTTGAAATTACTTGTGATTGTTGTATTTTTTGTGAATTTTGAAGATTTTGATGAGCAGCAGCAGCAGAAGAAGAAGAAGAAGAAGAAGAAGAAGAAGAAGAAGAAGTTTTGCATAGAAATATGTCTTCGTCTGTGTCAGAATCAGAATTTTCATCAAAAAGAGAAAGAAAATCTTTCTTCTTCTTCTCTTTCTCCTCTTTCTTCTCATTCATCATCTTCTTCTTTTTATCATTTTTCTTCTTTTCATCTATTTTCTTCTTCTTCTCCATCATAATCATCATCTTGTTTTTCTCGAATTCTTTTGTTTCATCTTGAAATTTCTTCATTTTTCCTTCCTTTTCTTCTTCTTCTTCTTCTTCTAATTTTTCATCTTTTTCAATTTTCTCCTTCTCCTTCTCCTTCTCTTTCTCTTTCTCTTTCTCTTTCTCCTTCTCTTTCTCCTTCTCCTTCTCCTTCTTCTCTTCCTTCATCTTCTCCATCTTCATCTTCCAGCTCTTTTTCTTTTCCTTGTATTCTTCCATTCTCTTCAGATATTCCCTTTTTCTTCTTTCTCTCTCATTCTGCATTATTTTCTGCTGTTTATTCATTTTATCCATCCTCCAAATAAAATAAAATAGTTCTTCTTCCTCGTTTATTTCTTTTTCTTCATTTATTTCATTATATTCATTTATTTTATTCATTTTGTTTATTTTATTCATTTTATTCATTTTGTTTATTTCTTCTCCTTCTCTTTCTTTTTCCTCTGATTTTCCTGTTAAATTCTCTTCTTCTTTTTCTTTCAAACAAATTTCTTTTTCCTTTCTCTTTTCTTCCTCTTCCTCTTCTTTCTCTTCCTCCTCCTCCTCTTCTTCTTCTTTTATTTCTCTTTCCTCTTCCTTCTCATGTCTTCTTTCATATTCTTCTTCCTCTTCCATCATCTTCCTCAACTCCTTCTGCGTGATGTTTGTGACACTTCTAATAAAATTCCCCCCGAGACGAAGAAGAGAGAGAGTAGGGAGGAAGAATAAATATGATGGGAATTTTGATAAGTTGTTGAATCGGAGAGAAAGACAGGAAATATCGTGGGCTGTGGAGATATCTGAAGAGAAAGAAGGGGGAAAAAAATAAATCAAAAAATTAATAAAAAATTTTTAAAGTGTTGAAGAAGAAAGAAAAGGAATAGAAGAATAAAAATTGAGAGAAAGAGAGAGAAAGGAATATCAAATAAAATAAAAATAAATATATTATAAAAAGCATAAATTTCAAATTACCATTAAAAAAATAATAACAAATAATAAATAATTCTCTTTCTCTCTCTCTCTCTCTCTCTCTCTCTCTCTCTCTCTCTCTCTCTCTTTCTTTTCTTTCTTTCTTTCTTTCTTTCTTTCTTTCTTTCTTTCTTTTCTTTCTTTCTTTCTTTTCTCTTTCTCTCATTCAATTCCTCTACACACCTCCAATCTCCACGATTCTGTTCCTGTCAGCCACCACACAACTCACTTTCCTCCCGAAAAAAGGCAAAAAACACAGAAAATTGTCAGAAGCATTCAAAACAAGGCAATTTTTGTTTGAATTTTCAGAAAGAAGGGGAGAAGAAGAAGAAGAAGAAGGAGAAGAAGAATTAAAAGAAGAAAAAAAAGAAAAAGGAGGAGGAGGAAATTCGATGTCGAAGAGAGAGGCAGGGAGGAGAGAAGGAGGAAGAGAGGAGGAGTGGAAGGAGGGGAGGGATGAGAGAGAAGGAGAAGGAGAAGAAGAGGAAGAGGAGGAAGAGGGGGTAGAGGAGGAAGAAGAGGAAGAAGAATGAGAAAACGAGGAAGAGGAAGAAGAGGAAGAGGGAGAGGGAGAAGAAGAAGAAGCATATGGAATATTAGAAGTTTGAGTATAATAGTTATTTGTATTATTACAATTATTATTATTATTATTTGTATTTAATGTTGAATGAGAAATAGAAGATATTTGAACATAAGGAGAAGAAGATAAAGAAGAAGAAGAAGAAGAAGAAGAAAGAGATGAAGAAGAAGTTGACTGATTGAGAGGAGGATGAATTGAGGGAAGCCAAAGCAATGAGTTGCTTGAGATTAACAGTAATGTGAGATTCTGATGAAAAAGAATTAATTTCAAAAAAAGAAAAAGAAAAAAAGAATTTTTTTTTTTGAATAAGAAAAATTAAAAAGAGAAAAAGAGAGAGGAAAGAAGAGAAGATTTAAGAAAAAATGAATAAATTGAAATAAATACATAAAATTTCACAAAACAATTGGAACCAATTTGAAATAAAAAAGCATTTCATTCACAAAACCTTCATTGCCGTTAAAAAATGAGGTATTTCTTTGATCCTATTATGGCTGGCCCATAATACTTCTAATGATTGCAATGTTTCCGGCAGCTCATTTGGAAGAGATTCAATCATATTGCGCTCAATGAGAAGGTGTTTGAGTGAAGGGAATTTTGTAAGTGTCTTTGTGAATGGGGGGGGGGGGGGGGGGATGTTAGAAAATGAATAATAATAATAATAAATAATAAATATATAAATAAATAAAAATTATTGGATAAAAGATGATTGGATGAGAATAATAAAGCATTAATGATGAAAGTATAATGAATCATTTGAAATCAAAAATAGATTAGAAATAAAAGATAAGAAATTTCAAAAAAAAAAGCATTCACAAATCATCAATCAACATGCAATTCATTCATTTAAAAAAAAAAATTCATTATAATTAACCTGAGGATCCAATCCCGTAAGATGGTTCGCTCCGAGATCGAGTATTTCCAGCTGGCCAAGGTTCGATTCGTTTGGAAGCCAAAATGTTTTGTCGAGATCGTTCATAAATAAGCTTAATAACTTCAAAGACGGACAATTCAGAATTGACTGCCTCCAACGGCCAAACGTTGGACGAGGCGTATCTATGCAATTATAATCAAGTTCTAATTTCGTTAATGTTGATAATGACATAGTTGGTATCTTTTTTAAACTGCAATAGTATTGAATAATTTGTCAAATTAAAAAATTGAAATCAGAATAATAATTGAAAATACAAGTTAACAAACAAATTACGAGAGAGATGAAGGGAGACTAATTTTGGAAAAAGAATTCCCAAATCGTGTTTGATTTCTCTTATCTTATTTCCGGTCAAATCAAGTTCAGTAAGTGATTGAATAATAACATGTGAAAAAGTCTCAATATCGTTCCAACTTAAAGACTAAAATCATATTTCATTTTAAAAAATATAAATAAATTACGTGTTTTATAAAAGATTTTCACATACAAGCTGGGATAGTTTCAGGGTTGTCGACAAAGTGCGCGGTATTTCATTAAAAGAATTTCGAGATGCATCAAGTTCTTGAAGATTAGGAAAATAATTACCCAATGAAAGTAATTGAGAAATATGGTTTAAAGAAATGTCGATATATTTAACTTCTGGTGAAATGTCATTCAGTAATTCTTTTGGAAAGTTTATCAAAAAGCTATTTCGAAGTTTAATCTCCTTTTTATCCAATGAAACACTTTGCAGAATGCCCATATTAATTGGTATAAATTAATTACCAATTTATGTAATTTATCTCAATTTAATAAATCCGTTTAAACTAATTCTTTCCTAATTATTATATATTTGTTAGGAAATATGGTTGCATTTCATTTTTTAATTTGTAATATAACTAGATCACAGGATAATTGCTGATCAATGGCAAAAAGAACCAAAAAGGTTGGAATTGTTGGAAAATACGGAACTAGATATGGCGCTTCACTTCGTAAAGTTATAAAAAAGATTGAAGTTTCACAACATGCCCGCTTCAATTGCAGATTCTGTGGAAAAGATTCAGTTAAGCGTAAGGCTGTCGGAATCTGGGAATGCAAAAGCTGCAAGAAAGTCATTGCAGGAGGTGCATGGCAATTATGCACAAGCGCTGCATCAGATATTTCATCAACTCTTCGTCGTCTGAACAAAGATGAATCTGAGTAAACATCATTTCTCTGTGATTTCTAAACTTTTCAAAAACTAATTCGTTCAAATATAAACTTTCATCTCAAATGTTATCTTATCTCACTATTTTTTTCCAAGTCTTTTTTAAAGAAAGTGTAATTTTTCCACAACCAATAAACAGATTGATAAACATTTATGAGATCAAAAGAATTCATTTGCAAAAAAAAATGAAATTATTTTTTCAGTAATGCAATATGTTTTGTCAAAAGACATCAACTCAAAATTGGGTTTGCCGAAGCATTGAAGTGTTATTGAGAAGTGAAAACTTTCTCAATTCATTCTTGTACCCTTATTTTGATGTGGCATTCTTGGGAGCATTAGCCTTCTGAGATTTTCTTAAAGCCTTCGGCTTAGCGGTAACTCCTAGAAAAATTAAAAGAGATGATAAACTCAAAACACAAAATAGGAATAAGAATGAACCTTCACGGAAATGATTCTTCCAACGACGAGAAACGTCTTTAAGATAACTCATTCTACCTGTTCCTGTTGTTCTACGGCGGTTAGCTTTCATTGACCATCCGTCTATTTCGAGAAACGAATAAAATTAAAAAATAAATAATTTTTTGAAAAAAATATAATCATCTCAAATACAAAACAAAAAGCAACAAACATTTTCTCATCTTAGGGTTTGGATAAGCACATGAAGCGCAGCGATGATGTTGAAGATGGTATGCGCGCTTTCCGCATCTTGGGCACATTCCATGTGATTTTCCATGGCGAGGTCCAAATGAACTTGTTCCCTTTGTCTAAATGCACGAAAATAAAAATATATTCCATTTATGCATAAAATTTCACGAAACTCTGTTATTATCTTGAAACAAACCATCTTTGTTTATTTTCCCAAACTAAAAGTAATGAAACACAAGATCGATCTTGACACCATACTTTTACATTAATCAAAACCGTTAAAGATTTTTATTTATTTCTTCGAAATATATGAGTGAGCACAACAATTTACTTGATGAAAGCAATGAGGCGTATATAGGTGATAATCATACAACCAGTGATGGAATTGAATATGAAGTCTCTAACGCAAATACAAATAATGATTATAATAATGAATATGCTGGAGATGAATCATATGAGACTGATAGTTATGCAAATATCATTGGATACGACGATGATGAATTATCTTTCAATGATGCAGAATTGCCTGTTGATTCACAATTCTTGCCTCCAAATTATTACTCTTCCAATCTGCGTGAGTCAATGAGTAAACGTCATTGGGGGCAAACGGACAGGACAATGGCATCTGACAATGATATTAGAGTGGAAGATTCTCAGTATGAAGCTTCTTCAAGTAGAATAAGAAAAGATAGCCATTCTCAATTTGATGATTTTGAATCTCATGAAAAGTCCAAATTTGATGAGGAAGAGGAAGAGGAAAATGAAGAAGAGAAAAGAAGGCAAGCAGCTGAAATAATTGCTGATGTGTGGCTAGGGAAAAAGAAAACTGAAGAAGCGAAAAAGGAACTTCAGCAACTGAAGGAAGAAAAACATCAAAAAGAATTGAAGAAAAAGAAAAATGCTGTTGATGTTATTGAAATGCAATGGATTGAGAAAAAGAAGAGGGACGAAGCAAAAGCGGAATTGGCTCAGTTGAAAGCGGAGAAAGGAAAAAAGAAGAAGGCTGTGAAGGTTATCGAAGATCAGTGGTTGGAGAAGAAGAAGAAAGACGAGGCAAAAGCGGAATTAACACGATTGAAGGAGGAGAAAGCGAAGAAGAAAAGAGCAGTGAATGTAATTGAGACGCAATGGATAGAAAAGAAGAAGAAAGACGCCGCAAAGGAAGAATTAGCAATGCTGAAAGCAGAAAAGGAAGAGAAAGAGAAAGAGAAAGAACAGAAGAAGAGGAAGGAAGCAGTGAATGTGATTGAGTCGCAATGGATAGAGAAGAAGAAGAAAGATGCAGCGAAAGCAGAGTTGGAGCGGCTGAGGGAAGAGAAGAAGGAGAAGAAGAAGGCAGTTGGTGTGATTGAGACACAATGGATTGAGAAGAAGAAGAAAGATGCAGCGAAAGAAGAATTGAAGAAATTGAAGGAAGAGAAGATGGAAAAAGAAAGAATTAGAAGAGAAGAAGAGGAAGAAGAAGAGAAGAAGAAGAAGAAGATGTCTGTTCTGTTCATTGAAGATCAATGGATTGAAAGCAAGAAGCGAAAAGAATCGAAAGAAGAGCTGCAGAGATTGAAGAGAGAGAAAGCAGAGAAGGAGAAGAAGAGGAAGGAGGAGGAAGAAAAGGAGAAGGAGAAAGAGAAAGAGAAAGAGGAGAAGCAAAAGAAACAAAAAATAGGAAAAGAGAAAGAGAAAGGAGAAGGAGAAGTGAAAAGTCGATCGTTTGAAATGAAAGAAGAAAAGAAAGAGGAAGAAGAGGAAGAAGACGAGAAGGAAAAGAAGGAAAAGAAGGAAAAGAAGGAAAAGAAAGACAAGAAAGACAAGAAAGACGAGAAGGAAGAAGAAAAGGATGGAAAAGAGAAAAAGGATAAAAAAGAGAAAGAAAAAGATAAGAAAGACAAGAAAGACAAAGACAAAGACAAAAAAGAGAAGAAAAGCAAATCAAAAGAGAAAGAGAAAGAGAAAGATGAAAAATCATCCAAACACAAACATCATCACAAACATAATCATCATCATCAAAAGCATCGCCATTCTCGTTCTCGCTCTCGTTCTCATCGTCATCATCATCATCGCAGAAGCTACAGCACTGATTATTCAACTTCTTGTTCTTCTTCTCATTCATCATCTCCTTCTTCCTCTTCCTCTTATTCTTCTTCTCCTTCTTCTTCTTCTTCCTTCTCTTCTTCTTCATCATCAAATTCATGTACTTGCAGTCACTGCAGACACTTGAAAGAGAAAAGAAGAAGAAGAAGAATGAGAAGAAGAAACAGCCAGCTCAAACACTCCACATCACATTTGCATTCTCATTCTCATTCGCCTTCTTCTTCTTCTAATGATGACTTGTCAAACTCATCTTCTTCTCGTTCTCCTTCCTCTTCCTCTTCCTCTTCTTCCAATCATCATCATCATCATCACAATCATCATCATCATTCTCCTCATTCTCACCACACCCACAAACATCACAGCCACAGCCGCCACCGCTTTTCTCGCTCTCCCTCTGCATTTCACCACTCCCAGGGCTTTCCTGTCTCTCCAATCTATCTCTCGCCTTATCCTCTCGCTGCTTCTTCCTCTTCTTCCTCTTTTGCGACTTCTTCTTCTTCTTCTCTCAGCCCTTCTTCAATCGCCACATTCACTCCTGCCTACTCATCCATGGCCACTCCACAGCAAACACATCTCATTTCTTCTTCCTCCTCCTCATCTCCTTCTTCCTCTTCTCCTTCACTCATTCGCTCTTCCACCCTTCCTCTCTGCAGCTCCTGTGACCATGTCCTGCGTGTGTCGCCAAAGAGAGAGAGAAAGAGAGAAATGGATAGCACGAATTATTATTATCATGATGAAAGCGATGAAAGAAGACGGAGAGGAGGGGATTCGAACCTGCACACGGACAGACACCACACAGAAGATCCTTCTTCTTCTGCTTCTGCTGCTGCTTCCCGCTCTGCCATGATATCTACAGTATCTGCACTTCCCCCTGTGTCTGTGCAGTCTGTTCCGTCTGGCCGTTCTTCGCCTTCAAAGGAAAGAAGAAATCTCTCTTCCACTTTCTCTTCTTCTTCCTCTTCTTCTTCTTCCTCCTCCTCACGCCGCCTCCACACGATGCGTCCAGCATCTTCGCAGCCTGTTTTGAAGAGCTCTTCTCCTTTGCATTACGATCCAGCTATTTCTTCTTCTTCTTCTTCTTCTTTTGCTTCTTCTCATTCTCCTTCTCCGCCGTTTTCTGCTCAGCCATCAGAAAGGAAAGCACACAGACCAACGACAGCAAAGCTGCCTGCACGGCGTGCGATTGGAGAAGGGAAGGAAAGTGAAAGAGAAAGAAGAGAAGGAAGAGGAGCTGTGAAGGAGGTTGATTTAGACGAGTATGGAGATTTTGATGGTGATGGAGGAGAAAGAGGAGGAAGAGGTGGAAGAGGAGGAAGAGGAGAAGAAGAAGAGAGGGCAAAGACACTAGCGACTCCAGTTGTGGATAGAAGGAGAAGTGAGGCAGCTGGTGTTGTGGGCAGAGGAGGAAGAGGAGGAGAAAGAGGAGGAGAAAGAGGAGAAGGCAGAAGTGTTGAGTATGTTGGGAGTTCAGATAGAGAGAAGAGCAGACGAAGAAGCCCTTCGAAGAAGATGAATAAATCTTCCCTTCGTTGAACGAAGATGGAGAAAATTATTAGTGATTTATGTCTTTCTCTCTTTCTCATTTTTTTTTAATTTTTTTGATTGTTGAAGTGAATAAGCACTGAAATGATAAAAGCTTTGAAGCAATGACTGTTATGAGTACTGTGCTGTTGTAAAAGCTATTGAGATGCTTCGATTTTTTGAGGAGTTTTGAGAATTTTAAAGGAATGCAGTGAAAGACTTATTGGATGAAAGTTGTTTATGTCATGTGTTGCTGTTCGAAAATGATTTAACGAAATGTTTCTATTAAGTTTCATTTGATTGTGAACACCTTATTTTTTTATTCATTTCATAATTATTTAAACATTTTTTTAAAAAATCGTTTGTTATTTTCTGCTGTTTTTGTTGTATTTTCTTAGCAAATGGGAGCAATACTGATATGTTAGAATTTCCTGAATTCGTTGATAAAAATATTCATCTGTTTTGTTTAGTTTTTTTTTTTGTAAAATTTCAATGTGAAGAAACCGAAATTGTAAAGAAAAAAAAAAAACAAATCCAAAAATATAACAGAAAATAAGTTAAAAGTTTAATAAATGCTCATCCAGCTGTGTAATTGCATTTGAAAATTTTCAAAAAATTTAAAATAAAATATACATATTTATATATGTTTGGAGAGTAATACAATTCCCACAATTAATTACTCTAACAAAAAAGAAAGAAAAGAAAAGAAAACATTCCATCAAATAAATTTCTCCAATACTGTTCAATCTACAGGAAAATAATAAAGCAATTCAACAGCAAATTATAAAAAAAAATCAATTTTAATTTTAAATAAAAAGTGCATAGTTAATGTTTATCTTTTAAATAACAGTTACTCTCAAAAGCAATAGAATCAAAGAATAATAATAATAATAATAAAACAATAAACAAACAAAGAC
Organism: Monocercomonoides exilis; assembly: GCF_001643675.1. NCBI lineage: Eukaryota > Preaxostyla > Oxymonadida > Polymastigidae > Monocercomonoides > Monocercomonoides exilis. The sequence continues at coordinate 1,064,793 of NW_027150567.1, read as the reverse complement.
TCCATATATCATGTTATGGCTATTTTTCCAAATATTACTTTTGATTCTCAATAATATTCACATGAAAAATATAACCATAATCCGCTTAACTATTTTGCATCATTGATTGCTTTGTATTGTCTTCGCCTTTTGTTTCTCATCACACAAACAACAATTACAACAGAAGCAACACCAGCTATTGAAAATACACTCACAGACACAGCAACTGCCACCAATTGAGCTGTTGTTAACTTCTTCGGATCTTCTTTCTTTTGCTTCGAAAGAGTAATATACTCCGTGCTCCTTTTCTCTCCTTCGGATATTCCGCTCGGATACCTCAGCCGGCAAACCAACGATGTGTATTCATCGCCATTCAGCAGCGATGGAGGAATCGCCACTCTCATTTCTGTCTCGTTCACATACTCAGAAATTGGGCATTCAATCCACTCCTTCGTTTTCCCTACTCTTTTCTCTGATGCTTCAACCGTAAGTCCGCATGGAAACAGATAAGACCCGTGAATCACAGCTTGTGCTCCTTCATCCGATTCGATTATTCTGTCTTTTCCTTTCTTTGCTGTCTCCTTGGCCTTTTTAATCATTGATGCATTTTTCAAAACAGGAGTGAAGAAATAGGAATCCATATCATCAACAGCCTTTCCACTTGGCTTTATTTCGGAAACCATTCCAAATGGCTTTCCATCCAATCCATCGCTTCCAGGAGCCAAGGAGTTTATATAAGTCCAATCAGACTCCGATTTTGTGTTAACTCTAATATTATGCATCATCGAAGGATACTTTTCCATATTCCCCCCAATTGGATGATTGTTCACAAAGCTACAATTATAAATGCTTAGAGAAGTTGATGTTGATACAATTGCACCTTCGCTTATATCAGAAAACGAACTGTCGTTTATGCTTGTGTGAAAAGACCCTCGAAGAAATACAAGCCCAGAATCCCACGAGCACAAAGGATTATCATCTTCATTAGTTTTGTCCTCTACTCCATAATTCTGTTGCATTTCATTCATTTTCTCAAAACATCTATTATTTTGAATCTGGTAGTTGCTGTGATGGCTTTTTCTTGTAATGTTGTCATTTCTTCCTTGAACAACCAACTGGGAAATGTAGCCGATTCCTCTTTCATTCACAATTAGAGTGTATGGTAAAGGTTTTCCCTCTCCGCCAAGTATATTTTCTCCTTTCAGACCAGTATACCATGGCCTGAATACAACATCAGTCATTCTCAAAGTAAAATGTCCATATACAATATTAATAACATCACCTTCAATGGCATCAGGATATTCGATGTCTACATGTTCGAAAGTGATTTGATAATTGTTCATCTCAAACACAGCAATTGAATCATCCGCTTTGATGTTGGAACCAACACGAAGTGTTCCTCGATTTGGTGCTGTTGTTGACAGAGAAGAAGAGAAAGCCTTCGATGCTGATGAAAATGTAACATATTGATTGATCAAAAATGGCTCGTCAACGCAAACTCTATCAATGATGAGCATCTTCAAATCTCCACTCCTCATTCCATGATGAAGTCCAGTGCTGATCAGATCGCACGGCTCTACTGTTCTTCCGCATGTTCCTGCTTTGCTGGCTGCTTCTCCTCCAACATATATGTTTTTTGAGTGATATGGCAATATTTTAGCTTCGTCGCCCAAAAGATCAACAATGTTGTATTTTCCGTCTTTTCTTTCCTCAAGAAGTACATAATTCTGCTTTCCATAAATCTCCTCCATCTCAAATTTAAATACGTCTTCGCCTATCTGCTCCCGTCCCACTGGCAAAGAAATGAAAATATATTTACCTTTGTCAGCGCTGCAGTTCGTGAATGTTATTGCATTCAATCGAAGTTTTAGATCCTCAACTGCTTCGTCAGAAACGCGAATGAATATAGCTCCTCCTTTTGATTCTTCATTAAACTTTGAATTCATCTCGCCAACTATTGTCTGTGGACTTTTGCATGAGCAGTTAATGAATTTCAGACCGTAAAATGAACAAATATAACCACGTTTTCCAAGCTCCAAATGCAGCGCTCCTCCAATCCTGTGTTCAATTGAGTTGCAATTCAAAAAACTCCCTCCCGAACAATAAAATTCTTGGCATCCGCTTAAAACTGTGACAACAGATTGAGTCTTGCTCGTGGTAGTTATTGTGTCGAACACAAATCCAGTTAGATCTACTTTTTTTGAGTTATCTGCAAATATTAACGCGAAAGCAGATGTGAAGTGCTCGAAGACTAATTCTTGAATATCGAACTCACCAGTCTTGCATTCAATCAAAACACAGTTCAGAGCTTGTTTAGAATCCTTTGCAGTTATGTTAACTCGATAAATGCGGAATCCTGCATCTTCTCCATCCCCAACAAACAGTCCATTGTCTCGCCCGCTTTTTCGTGTCGTATCCACTTCGACTTTTGCTTTATAAAGTTCTAAATATCCTTCCTGTTTCACGTTGAACATCCCCTCGCCCTGCTGAACTTTCATTTCATCAAGGGCAGTTGTTATTGAAATATCATTATCGTTTATGTTAGTAATTTCAACACTCCTCCCTTCAACGGTTATTGGCTCTGTATCATATTTATTGCATTCTTCCGTTGTATAGACTTTGAACGACCTTCCTGGAAGACAATTCTCTATTGCTTGCTTTATCGTTTTACATGCAGTTTTTCCTGGTTTTCCACAATCAGCGCTATCTACGCCGTTTTCTGCATCCGTGTTGGTGTTCAGATAACCAACTCGTAGCCAATCATCATGAATGACAGCAGAGCCTTCCTTTTTCATCAAGCACACTCGATTATCCTGTGTCATGCTGAACGAAGAAGCATCAAAAGGCGTTTCAATCAATTCTGAATCTCCATTGCATCTGATCGTTGCATCGTTTCCTCTGCTTTCTGCTTCGTTTTTGCTGAAGAAACAGTTTTTAAATAAAATAGTATCTCCTTTGATCTCTTCTTCGCCTAAAATAACTTCAACTCCTCCTCCATTCTCCGCTTTGCATTGTTCAAATGATACATTTTTGCATTCAAATCCTGCCATTTGAGTCAAGTCAAGTATCAGAAGCCCTCCGCCATCTTCTATTGCCTCGCATTCGTAAAATTCTACATTCTCCAATTTCACTTTTCCTTTTGTTGCACCAATCATCACCCCTCCACCTCGTGAAGCTTTTCCGTTGAATCTTGTATTCAAAATGTTTAGAACACTTTCAGGATGGAGCATTTCAAAATAAAAGCATCCTCCTTTTGACGATTGTTGAGATATTGCCGAAGAGGCAAAGCATTTGGAAATTGTAATTGCAACTTTTTGGTCCGCTCCGCTTTTAGAGTCTGCCAATGCAGCATCTCCGCTTTTTCGCTCAACTGACCATAGATTGCTTCCTTCTAACGTAAATGAAGATGGAAGTTCAAATGCGCAATCTTTGTACAATTTCACATTGTTGATGTTAAATCCTTTCAGCTTTTGCGCGTTAACGCCTTCAAATATGTGTAAAATAACCGCATTAGATAAATAGTAATATTTTGAAGATATGAAGTTAAATTCATCGATTGTGACTTTACCCTCAGTAATCATAAGTACCGAAAACGGAGCGTAATCTTCCGTCCATTTCTCAATATAAGTACCACAATCACGTATTGTCAGGTCTCCACTTACTCCTTTTGAGAGAATAATTGCTGTGGATTCGTCGGTTTCCTTCGGCCCCTCTAAAGGTTTCAACGGAAGAAGATTGAAGGTGATATGCTCCAGCTTCAAAATCTTTTCGTTAGTCAAATGAAACTTTCCTTTTGTAGCCAGTTCATTCAAGTCAAATGTCATTGTTCTTCTAATGGATTGTTGGGAATTTGTAGTTACTGTCAGGCTGAAATCTTTTAAAAAATGAAAACTGTACGGTATTTCAGCAGAGTTAACAATTTTAATAGACTTATCTCCGGGACCTTCCCCAAGCAGTTCAATTCCTTTCGCAATCGTTTTACACGGATCGGCTTCACTTCCACAGCTTGGCTTCGAGTCGTCTCCTTTTTCAGAAATAAAAACGGTATCAACAGCTGCCTCCACGCAATCATCTGCAGACACATTTGATCGATTTTTGTTATCGATTTTCCGAGCGGGACAACCAGCAAACAGAAAGTTCGCGAGAATCAAAATCAAAAACATTTTAATAGAAAGACAATTGGTTGTTGATCAACAAAAAGAAAATAATTATCAAAAGTGTTCTTGTACCAAACAATCTTTCGATACGTTTCGTCTCGGAAAAACTGCGCCATGCTCCAGATACTTTTTTCTTCCTGGGTTTGCGGTTTTCAATTTCGGAATGCACATCAGAAAGAAAAAATAATTGTTTTTTGATGAACAGAAAGATGGAAAAAAAAATAAAATATTTTCGGTCGTCAAAACACTTTCTTTTTTATTTTTTTCATTTTTTTTCTATTTTTATCAAAAAATATAAAATTTTCAAAATACCATTAATAAATCAACTTCAAAAAGAAATAATTTTGAAACAAAAAAATACTGACAAAATTTTTTCATTTTCAAGACGATGAATTCTTGTAAATAATATCACAAAATTCATTTTATTGCAAACAATTATCCAACAACATATACTGAAATGATTAACAATTCGGTTTTTTTAAAAATTGAAACAATTTTTAACAGTTTTTATTCTGGTGTTGAATATAAAAAATATCATTCACACATTGAAAAATATTCGGCCAGATAATGAATAATGACAAATTTTTTATTTTGAATAAAACTAATTTGAAGTTTCCAGTTTCATAAATTTCAAAATATGTGTGATTATTTTTCAAATCATAACTTTTTTCGGGTTGCAGATTTTTAAAACTATGTTTATCATTGGGAAGAGCTTTTGAAATAAGATGCTCAATTTATCACAAGTGTTAAAAAATAAATGATTCATCTGAAATAAAGAAAAAATTTTCTTTATAGTGCCTTTTCACTTTTCAGTGATCATTAATTCATATTTTTGGTGAAATTTTTGAACCGAAAATTTTGAATGAAAGAAAATGATTTCAAAAATAATAACCCATATTATTGTGATGAAAATCAGAAAAATTTCAACAAACAATTTTGCTATCGATATTTTTCATTAAATGTTTATCAAAAAAATAAAAAATGAAAAATAAAATAAAATGAAATAAAATAAAATAAAATTAAATAAAATTAATAAATGAACAAATGTCATAATTTTTTAAAAAAGTTCCTTTTTTTAAAAATTTCAAATAGAATAAGAAAATCATGTTTCGATCAAATTTCTGTTACCACTCACCAAATTTCACTGAAATGGTAATAATAACTATGTTTAAATTTTGTTTGGCATAATGAAACTTGAAGAACATCAATAAAATCAAATAATATTCATTTATTTTTATTTTTCTGTTCTTTAAGTTTTAATTTTAATTGAGGATTATTTATATGTATGAAATAAATGGATAAATAGACAATGAAGTTTTTCAAAAGTGAAAAAAATAGAAAACAATTGGAGAGTTGAAAACACACTCTATTTTTTATTCTCAAATTTTGTCTCTTTTTCGTTATACAGTCGAAACCGGATATAATCGCGTCGAATATAATCACATTCGCCTTTAGTCACATTTTTCGATGCACCGACATTTTTTGATTGTTTTTCATTCATTTTCCATCGCATATAATCACTGGGCTGAAAATATATAATCACAATTTTTATTGTTATGGGTGATTTTTTCAATGAAAAATCGACTATTCGATTATAAATCTTTGTTTTTTGATTTTTCAAAATTATGTTTTATACTTCTGAATAACATAATAAAATCCAAAAAATTGTTTTTTCTATTGAAAAATGTGTTTTTGAAAAGAATTTTCAAAAATTAAAAATTTGACCCAATATTTATTTATTGGTTTATTAATTTTTGTTTTTTTGTGTGTAAAGTTGAACCGGATATTATCACAATCGTGTATAGTCACAAAAAGTTGTGCAAAAACCGATGTGATTATATCCGGTTCAGACTGTATATTCATGCATACATTAGATGTCTTTGAAAAAATACTCTTTTTTATTCAGGAAAGCCTTATTTCGCGAGAATTAAATATTTGAAAATTTAAGTCAAAGTGATCATAGGATCAACATTTTTTGTTTTATATATTTTCTTACTCAATTTCAAGTTTTTTTGAAAATTTTTCAAGATTTCATAACAAAGGGATTATAATTATCTTAAATAACTTCAATTTTTTCTTGGAGAGAAAAAATTGTGAAAAATAACTGATGTGCTTTTCGTTGCAGAATGCCTTTTGTTTCCATTTTAATGAAGTTTCGTGAGTGGAAACAGAAAATTGATGAAAGTTTAAAATTTTTTATACAATGAGAAATTAAAACATAAGGATCTTTTCTAAAAAATTTTGTCAAATAAATAAATAAATAAAATATTCAAAATCTCTTCTTTCTTTTTTGAATAATCATTTTATTTTAATTTCTGAAAAAAGTTAACAAACATTAAATAATTATGTATGTTTGAATCACAATATACCAATTATTCATAAAGCAAGTCAATATTTAAATCGTTTGGAAATTGAAATTTTCTTTATCGAAATTGAAACATAGAATGTGCACAAAATAACGGATAATATAGATTTTTCAATAAGTGCAAGAGGAATAATTCTGACAATTTTCTTCCAAAAATATGATGTTAAAAATTCTCTTATGACATTTCAGACTGTTTTTTTCATGTCGCCTGAAAGTTGTTTTATTAACAATATTAAAAATCGAAGAAATACAAAATCCTATTTCTCCAAGATTTCAAATATTATTTTTCTCAACACAAATGAAGCTGTTTTGAAAGTCTCGTGTATCACATGAGTTCGTATTGAAAAGATATTTTTCAAGGAGAATTGTCAGAATTATTCCTCTTGCAGCTATTGAGAAATCGATCTTGTCCGTATTTTTGTGCGATGTTCGGAATTTTGTGCACATTCTATTTCGTCTAAACCGGATATAATTTTATCGAGTTTTGAACAACTTTTTTTTTTTTTGAAGATATCCAACTATCGTTATTTGCAATAACGATAAACACAGAAAAAAATAAAAATTAATAAATTAATTAATTAATTTAGTGTCTTTTTGTCCTTATTAGAAATATTATTTTCAAATGTACATTTTTCAATATCAGAAACAATAAATATTGTTTTTATAGAAATATTGAGTCTTTATTGAACACATTATTTGAAGAATGTAATTACGAAATCTTTAATCAAAAAATTGATTTTTCAAAAAGAAAGTCACCTTTTAAAATTTTTAAAATGTGATTATATATAAAGAAAATAATGAGAAAGCACCAAAAAAGGTTGCGCATAGAAAAAAATGACCAAAAAAGTATTTGATTTTATTCAATGAGATATTTTCCGGTTTTGACTGTGTAAATTCCAAAATCGAATTATTTTTCTAATAGAAGTATTTCTGGTGAGGTGAAACGAATGAAAATGAAAAAGATTGTTTTAGAGTTACAAAATAATGTGAGTTTCATTTTATTAAGCATCACAAAATAATCAGGGATATCCAACGATAAACAACGATAATATTGTCTATTTTGAAAATCAAAAATTTCATAAAAGCTTGTGATGATGTCTTCTAACCCTTCTTTTTCCATCTTTTTATACATATCCCTTTTGGTTGCTTTGCTTTTCATTTCTTCTATTTTATTTCTCTTCTTCACTTACAATCTTTTTGAAATATTCAAAAAGAGACGCAAGAGTTGAAATATTTCACTGTCGTCCAATGTTGTCCGCTGAATCTCCTCCAAAACAGCTTCAACTACTCCTTCTTTCAGCAAGTAATCAACTTTCACAACGCATTTTCCAACAGCTGCATTAAGCGAATCAATGCATTTGTATATATTTTTCTGTAATTGTCCTTTGCTGCTAGAAATACTTGAACAACACTTCTGACAAGCTCAGCATATTCCCTATTCCACTTTTGACAAAAGTGTAAATATTTACTCGACCTTTCGAGCCACATCATCAAAATTATCTCTTCTTTTTTTCCCTTTCCTTTTTCATCCCCCTTTCCACTTTTCCAATCCACATTTCTTGTCAGCTCTTCCAATGCTCTAACTGCTTCTCTTCCAAAATGCAGTTCATCTGCAATCACTTCTTCCAAGCTTTCCTCACAGTACAATCTATACATTAAAAATAACTAAGTTGATTGATAGGCAAGTCGCGTCAAGAAATGATGTTCCTGATGATATTTGACAATTTCTTTGATCTCATTCAAAAATAAATCTTTTTTATTATTCTGTTTCACAAAAAGTGAAGAAAAATCTAGATATCAAAATGGAATAAGAATTGCTCACACTTGAAATCCAATATTGCTCAAAGCTAGCAAAATCATTTCCACTTCTTTTTGAGTCTCCTCGTTTTTCTTCTTGTTCAAGGCTACATTCAAAAGGCATGAGACACAAATTGAAAGTAATCCTGAAAAAAATTCTCCGTTAAGCAAAAAAACAGCATTCACAAAGATTAACAAGAAGCTTTTCGCTATTCCCTTCTTTTTTCATCTCTTCCTCAAAAATCATCTTTTCAAATCTTCTGCTCAATGAAGATTTTTCAAAGTTTTGATTCCAAAAATTTTTCATCACCTTGCAATATCCAGCATGCTTCAGCAGCAAAATTGCATTCTCCATTGACATTTTCTTTTCTTCAATCATTTTTTCTATTTTGTCGAATGTTTCTTCTCTGAAAATTGATTCGAGTTCACTAAAATCCATTCCCTCAACTATTTCATTCATTTCTTCTATTTTCTGCTTCTGCTCTGCTTCAGTGAATTGTTCCAACTGTGAAAGTTTCTCTAAAAAAAGTGAAAAATCAAAAGAGAAAAAAGAAGCATTTATTTTTAAAATCAACTATTTCTTATAACATTTTGCAAACTAAGAAATATTTGCTTTTTTGAAGGTGACTGTGAAATCGCAAAATGATTTCAAAACAACAAATAATTTCGTTTTCACACCATTCTTTATCGTCTTGGCACTTTTGAAAAGTGATTGTTAAGAAAAAAAATGTTCAAATTAATTAAGTTTGTTGTTATGGATTCAATGATCAAATGGTTATGTTTGAACTGGAATATCAATCAGCAAAATGAGTGTCGTTGAATGAATTTATCCTGCACAATTACAAACATAATTTCCTGATATGAAAGCTGGCAATGATGGTGATGCAAAATTTTTGAAATTCTGTCTGATGATTTTTGTTAATTGGATGTCCAAGGTGAATATAACAATTTCATCAATTACACAAAAAGATGTAATGTATGTATTTTGTATTGTTCTATATATTGTAAAGATATTTCCATCTGTATCTTCTCCAAAGTGCAGGAATGTGAGTTATTGTTGAAATGGCCAATCTCCGCTTTGTGGAGCAATACGATGAAAACAGAGCTGATTATTATATAGTCATTGGGAAATAAATGAAGTTACACCAGATGCATGATTTTTATTTGAACAAGAGGTGAAAACAAATTCGACTGTTATTTTATTGAATGAAGATAACCAGAAGGAATTCTGTGAAAAATAAAATCTTCAAAAAATGATATAGAGTTTGGAATATAAGGCGATGGAGAAGCTTTTTGAGAAAGGAAGGTGGCTGGCCAAATGGAAAGCTGGACATTAATTTCGGAAAAATAAAGGCCAAAAAATATTTCCAAAGAAACAAGACAGGAGGTCAGCAGCATCAACTTGGGTGATGTAACTTTTTCGACTTTTGGAAGGGGAAAAAGTTTATTGTTATTTTTAGCATTTTTTCACAAGCGAAGTGCAGTTTTGCTTGTCATTGAGCTTCTGAAGCGAGGACGATGACCAGCAGCTTCTGTCTTTGCACACGGCAATGCGAAGAATCACAAAACAAATACAACAAGCTTAATTTTGTTATCTTGTTCCTTTCATCGCATTTACTTGAGGATCGGATAGAAAGCTTGATGCTTTGATATTTCAAGGCGTCAAAAATCCTGGAGTGATAACGATGTTCTTCTATTGCTTCATCATCGTCACCAACTTCCTATTCATTTTCTTCTCCTTCTCCTTCTCCTTCTCCTCCTTCTCCTCCTCCTCCTTATTCTTCTTCTTCCCCTTTTTCTCCTTATCTTTCTTCTTCTTCATCTTCGTAATCATCATAATCTTCATCAACTACTCTCACCTCCAACACAGCCGGTTCAATCATTGCCTGAGATATAATTTACATCATCTATCCTCATCCACATCTCATTCGTTGCTTTCTTCACAATGCCCTTTGGTATTCTCAGGAAAAGCACTATTTTGATCACTTCGACATCAAACTTCATCATTTCCTGAATCGAAATGAGAACAGCCCAACATAATTACGTGCAATATCCGAAGTTATCTAAAAATGATAACACTAATTGTGTAACGATGGCATTGCGATTATATCATATTTCAGCATGTTCCGTATCGTTTTGACAAATCTTTAATTTTATTTTTTCCATCGATATGAAAGCAAAGTTAATTGAGAACAATAACTGAACTGCCACAACCAGTTTGAATTTGTATCAACAGGCAGCTCGTCCCAGCCATGTAAGTCTTCTTTGCTTCAGCAAAGATTTTGTGTGAAGCTTGCAACATGAAAATAAGAAGAGTCAAAGACGAATTGGTGCATTAGACACAACGATTCACAGTTGTCTTTTGACGTTGTTCGTTGCAACTGTTAATTTGCATGATGAGCCTCAACTGATGTTTCAGGAAAAAGCTATTTCAATTTGAGGGTTTCAAAACTGTCCTTATGCAGCCGATTCTTATCCTTTTTATTTTTTAATCAAAATGAGTTGCAAAGAAGAAGAGTCGCGAGTGGCTGCGGACGAGGTGAATGATGAAGATGAAGGTGATTGTAAATATTGTTGACTGAAGAGCTGCTTTCACCACAAGACTCTTTATGAAAGAGAGCACTTGTATTAAATGGCTATTTTATTTGTAACTCAAACACAACATGCACATTCCGATTGGAAAGACGATCAATCGTTGATTGCTCGTTGTCTTCGATCGATTGGGAAAATACAGAACAAAACAAATGCGGATACATCAATCATTGGATAACTAATAATGAAAGAAGAAAAAGACGAAGAAGAGAAAGAGAAAGAGAAAGAACCTTTTCATATCAACTCCCTTTCTTCCTCTCACAAATGTTTGAAGGATTTTGTAAGGACTTCCTGTTGAGTTACAGTCGATACATAATAAGTTTAACCTTCAAAAAATGATTTTGTCCGTCTTCGTTTTGTGTTTTTTTTTATTTTTATTTTTATTTATTTTTTATTTTTTATTTTTTTTTGTTTCATTTTGAAGTTATGGAAAAATAGTCTTTTCAGCATAATAACTCTCTTGTTTTCTTTTTTGTGAATTGATAAGATAAAACTCAATTAAAAAATTTGAGTTACAAATTCAAAACATTTTCTCAAACATTCACAAAGAATCAGAAATTTCCAACCATAATTGAAAAAAATTTTCCTCTTGAAGAAAATCAAAGGTTCCATGAAAACTGACGACGGTATCTTCGTATCCTTCTTCTTCCAGCTTTTCAAAAACCTTCCTTTTCGTTGCCTTTCTTTTCTCATTTTCCTGTTCATCTTTAATCTTTTTTTCCAATTTCCTTGAAATCCTTGAAAAAAAATTCAAAATTTCACATTCCATTCTTTTATCTATCGTTGATTGCTGAATCTCCTCCAAAAACGCATCGACAGCTCCTCCTTTCAAAAAGAAATTGATTTTCGTGTCTCTTCTTTTTTCCGCAGCTTTCAATAAATTAATGCATTGCCAGCTAATTTCTCTTTTGTTTTCTCTTGCTGCTCGAAACAACTGTGCAATGCTGCTGATAAGTCCTGCAAGTTCTTCATTCCACAACCGAAAGTATTCAAAGAAATGACGCAATGTTCGGATCCATCTTCTGATAATATGCACTTCTCTCGCTTCTTTTTCGCTCATTTCTTTTTTCTTCTTCCAATCAACACATTTTATTAGATCTTCCAATTCGCTTGCTGCTTCTCTCACAAAATGCAGTTCATTCACAAATACTCTTTCTAAGCTTTTATCTTTCTCCAATCTGTCTATCAAATATCTCCAAATTGATTGATAGGCAAGATGAGTCAGATTGCGGTGCTCTTGATGATATTTGATAATCTCTTTGATTTCATTCAAATTCAGTTCTTGCTCTATGTGCTAATAAAAAAAAAGAGAGAAACAATTCAAAGAAATCAAAAATGAAATAGCTATGTTCATACACAATATTGATAACTGCTCAATGCCAATAAAGCCATCTCCACATCTTTTCGTGATTCTTTGTTTTCCATTTTGTTCAATGCCCATTTCAGAAGGATAGGCACACAAGTTGAAAGCAATTCCAGTGATACCCCAGGGTCCAATAAAAGATAGCATTCACAAAGATCAACCAAAAGCTTTTCATTCTTCTCTTCTTTTTTCTCATTTTCGTCAATAATCATATTTCGAATAAAATATTTCAATTTAGAATGAAAAAATTCTCCATTCAATATGTCTTTCAACTCTTTGCAATATCCAATATGCTTCAACAGCAAAATTGTATTTTCTATCGATAGTTTCCTATCCTCAATAAACATCTTCATTCTGTTCAATATTCCAATCGAAAAAACGGACGTGAATTCATTTTCGTTCATATAATCCATAACTCCCCTCATTTCAAGAATTTTTTGTTTCTGCTCTTCCTCATTACAGAGTCTAAGCTTGGAAAACAATTCTTCAATAAAAAGGAAAGAAAGAAAGAAATCCAATCAAATAGAATTCTGCAAAATAATAATTACAAGCCTATGAACATTTTTGTATTGTCTGTCTCCTATATACAGATGTTTTTTTTAAAAAAATTGAATGAAGAAAGCACGCCATTTTGATATTCACAATGAAAGTTCAAATGATTGGATAGAAGAGTAAATGAAAAATAAAAACTCACTAAAGATGAAAGAAACATGGGCGTTCAAACTATTCTATCTTGCGTGAACATTCTCTATTTGCAATTCCAAAGAAAAAGAACGCTTTGTTTTTCTGTTTGTTGTTATGGATTCAATGATCTGAAAATATTATTAGGATCAGTTTTTCTGAAAGAAAAATCAGAAACCAACGAGCGAATCTGTCCTGTTGAATCATTAATAATATATCCAATGGTGAAATCAAACAAAGATAAAGATGAATTGATTTTTTTAATTTTGCGAAATTATTTTTGAAATTGGATTGTTGACGAAATTCAACAATTTTATTTTTGAATGAAAATATCTACATGAATGCATTTTATATTGTTCTATTGGTTGTGAAGATATTTCTATTCATAACCTCTCCAAAGTGCAGGAATATGACTTATTGTTGAAATGGTCAATATCCGCTTGAGAGAGCAATACGATGAGAATTGAACTGATAATTGCATAAAAAGTTGGAAACAAAGGAATATGCGTAAATGCCATGATTTTCATAATTTTTAGTTTGGTGCAAGAGGTGAAAACATATTCAGTTTGTTATCAAAAAGAATGAAGACAAAAGAGGAAGGATTTCAAAGAAAAAATAATGATGTGTGCGAAAACCCGAACATTTGCAAAAACCCGCACTCTTTGGATTTTTGGAAACATCAAAAAATTTTTAGTGTCAAATTTAAGTCTTTTTTAATAAACACATGAAATTATGAACGAATTTTTAATAAGTATGAAAATGCATTTGCTATAATGGGAGAAATTCCATATTATATTCTCAAAAAGCCAAAAATTAGCAGAAATCAGTCAAAAGAAAATATTCATATTTTTAAAATGCAAAAAGTGAAGACAGAAAATATGAATAATTCCAGAAAAGAATATTTTCGAAGAAACAGAGCAAATCGAATGGAATCTCGCGGTGAGATATCTGGTATTAATGGAAGACCACGATATTTGACAAAGGAAGAAGAAGAGAAGCTTGTTCAAATTATATTGAATTGGCACAATGTTTAAAGCAGCCATCAATAAATGACATTCCTTTTTTAGTATGATTTTTTTATTTTGAAATTTTTAACTTTTTTTCCCAATCAAGGCAAGACAAATTCGAATTGAAAGATCTCCGGCCTCTTCTGAATATATCGAAACACCGAGTCTTAGATGGGTTTACGATTTTTTATCAAGGCAAAAACAATTGCGAATGATAAATCCAGTTCGACTTGATCATGCACGCTTGAGAGCATCGTTAAAAGAAAACATACAGTCTTTTCTTTCTCATTTGCGAACTTTGATGCTGAAGAAAAAATACCATCCTTCGTTAATATTACAATTGGACGAAACAAGTTGTCAGTCCAATTGTCGTCATCATAGGAAAAGAATTGCTAATGAAAAATGCAAATACTTGCCATGTTTAGAAACGCCTCCTCTTCGTCATTTAACTCTTTTATTCATTGTGAGAGCTGATGGATATCATCTCCCCACTCATCTTCTTTTCAGTTCAAAATATGAAAAAGAAATCAACGAACAATGGAATGACGATTCGTTCGTTTTGCATTCAACTCAAAAAGGATGGATGACAAAAGAGCTATTTGAAAAAATAATGTTAGAACATGTACTTCCTTTCATTCAAAAGCAAAGAAAAGTTGTTGAAAGAATTCAACAATATCAATATGAAATATTCCAAAAAAAATCTTGTGAATTGAAAACGAAAGAAAGAAGGTTAGAAAAATGCGATCAGAAAATGAAAAAGAATGATTCTAGTGAAAAAACAACACAACAAAATATACAAGATGATGACGATCATGAATCTCTAGTGTTGCATTCAACAGCTGGATCAGAACTATTTCCAACAGATAACTCAGATTCACCGACAAAATCCTCAAAATCCAAAGATCAGTGTGATAATGAAAAAAGTCACAAGGAATCCGTTTGTTCTGACAAACTGGAACTTTCAAATACAATGTATTCGGAAGGAGATCGAATTCAAGCGTTGCAGCAACTGCAACAATCCGCATATGACACTTCAAAAGAATTTTCAGAGTGTGAAAATTCTATTTGAATCAAAAAGAGTTTTCAAATTCCATCAGATGGATTTCCTAAAGTTGATGTTGGTGTAATTTCAAACTTTTGTGATGAAACTCATTCTGATTGTTCTGATGAAGGAATATTTCTATTTGAAGAAGATGATAATAGAGATTGGTGGATAAAGAATGACGCTCATCTTCCGAAAGCAAACTTATCGAAAAAAGAAATGACTAAATATGAAAAAATATCTGAAGAAAAAACAATCCATTCATTTCCTTCTGCTTTAATTATTCTTGACGGCCATTCTTCAAGACAAAATATCTAGCTGTGGCAAAAATTATCTGAAGAAAACGTGGATGTCGTTGTGCTTCCAGCACACACATCCCACATCCTTCAGCCACTTGATCTCGGACCTAATGCTGCACTCAAAAAGCAATTGAAAAATGTTCGAAATGAACCAAGTGTGAGCAAAATGAAAACAGAATTTTTTCCTTTTGTCCAAGCCATCGCAGATTGCTCTTATTATGCGATGGCCCCAAGAGTAATACGGCATGGGTTCAATGAAGCTGGAATAATGTCTTCTCGAATATCTCACGTTCTGAGGCGCACTTTGGATAACTTTCCTTTCGGCATAAAACCTGCAAGACAGACGAACCGATGGTCTATCTCTGGGAAACTAATTACATCAACAGCAGTTCTGAAGGAATGGCAAGCTTTTGAAGAGAAAAAGTCTATTTGTGATGATGAAAGAGTTGAGAATGTTCACACAACATATATTAATCAAAAAACGATTCAAAATATTAAGGAAAGACCTTCATCTTCAAAAATAACTTCTACAGAATATAAGCTTTCAAACCTCACTTCTAATGAAAACACTAGCGACGATACTGAGCCTAACGATAACTCATGTTCAACAGACTTCGAATCAGATCCAACTGATTCACAAGAAGGGGAAGAAAATATTTTGGTCGTTCATGTTTTCAGAAGAAAAAACAAACAGAAAAGATTTATTTTGTGCCGGTCAGATCATTTGGATGAAGCAGATGGTCGAAAACAAGTTTCTGATTTGTCAAGTACTTCTTATTATTCTGAAGAAGAATCTTCAGAAACTGATCATCATTCCGACAGATTAAACAAATCGAAAGAAAAGGAAAAAAGAGATCTTGACAGCAGTGAATATATAGAAGAAGATCTTTCATCAAGCAACGAAGAAGAAGATTCGGATGGAAAAAAATTGCACAAAAAATATTCCATGAGATCAGTGAAAGGTTTGCCCAAAAGATTATCCGAGCAATATGTTCTTTTTACGGATTCTGATGAAAGTGAAAATAATCCAAAGAAAAATGATTTGTGAGAAATAAACTATCGTGAAAAGTTGAAAAACATAACAAACCTTTTCAATCTCTTCATATCAAACAATAATCTTTCAGGAAATCACTATGCAATTTGATTGCCAAACATTTTGTTAATTGCGTTGTTTCCAACAACAAGTTTCAATAATTCTTGATAAAGAATCAGGATAACTCTTTTTTTTCTTAAAAAGCAAGGATAAGCATTTTCAATGAAAAGAAACAATAATTTTCAGAAAAAAAAGAAATAAAAACATTTTTGAAAAAAGAAAAACAAAAGAGAAAAACAATATATTTCATTTTCAGATTTAAAAATAAATCGCATAATAGTCAATGAACTAAATTTTTCGACAAAGAAAATAAGTGATCCAAAAACCTGCAACAATAAAAACAAACATTTTTCATTGAAAAACTTGACAAAAAAATACACTATGAATTGTCGAGCTATTGTCAATGAAAAGAACAAAATATTATTTTTTGATATCAAAATCAAAATCAAACATGAAGAACAAACCACATAAATGCGGTTCTTCAAAGTTGAATAATTTATGAAACATTGTTGTAGACCTGTGCGACACGACATGCCATTTTTTATTGCTGTCGGTCACTAAAAAAAAAAAAAAAAAAAAAAAAAAAGAAAAAGAAAAAAAAAAAAAAAGGTCAAATTTTTTGATAAAAAAACTGTAAAATCGAATATATTTATGGTTTCAAGTTTGTTTTCAATTTAAAAAAATATTTCTTTAACAAGATCATTCGATCCATTATAACATAAATTTATTTATAAAATATAGTTTTCTAATAATATACGTTACATGTCATATTTATTCAAAGATGAATAGTGTCAACATTGTTGTTGTCATGAACAATTTAAGTTTCGATTTAACTTCAATTCAATAAATCTTAGCATGTGCGATTTCAATTTTTATGATAAAGAAATGTTGTTTCCTGAATGAAAAATATTTCAGAAAAATTGAGGATACATGCCAATTGAAAATTCAATGGTATGCATTCGTTGTCACATTCAAATTCTTAATTATTTCCTTTCTGACTTTGTTTTTTATTCGGAATTGTTTTTTGAGCTTGAAAGCTGCGCTGAAAACGAAAGGAAACAGAAAATAGATTAAATGAACATAAGATAGAAAGAAATGAATAAGGATGAATGCAATTCAATTTTCTCAAAAGAACCATTGACTAAATTGACAAAATGATTAAATGAAAGAAATCTCCACTGGAAAATGTCATTTTTACAATTGCAGCATATTGGATATTTCAATGTGATGGAAGGTTATTGGAACGAAGGCCTTTGCGCATATTCATTGTTTGGTAAATATATGAAGATGATTGATGACGCAGAAAAAAGAGGAGAAGAACGAAAATCTTCTTTCTAATATTTGCGTGTGAAATCTTTTGCTTTGCAACCGGAAATTTTCTTAATTGCTTTCAATTTGAATACCTTGTCTTCTGAATGTTGCTCTGAAGAAGGAGGGAAAAGAGGAAGTTCAAAATGATGTTCAAACTGCTTTGTTGTTATTGAATTGGTGTGATGAATTTTTTGTATGAACACTTCCATTTCATGTTTGATCCTTTGGAATTTCTTTCTAATTTTCTTTTTAGGAGCGTGGAGTGAGCTTTTCATGAATCATTTTAAAGAGATTATCCAATAAATCAAAAAAACAACAATCTTATATGACTCACACATCAGACAGAGTGGCAGTTTTTGATGAAAATTTGGAAGATGTCATTGCAAATGAACTGCATTTCGGAAGAGAAGCAATAAGAGAACTGGAAGAGTTGGAAAGGTGTGTTGACTGTGAAAGAAAAAAGATGAAAGAGGAAATGAAATGAAATAAAAGCTTGTTTTGATGAGATGGCTCTTGGTATTGGAGTTATATTTTTTCTTAGGCAAACTGTGAAATAAAAACATTCAAAGTTTATCAATTGCTCTTTTTTGTATTTCGAGCTTCGAAGGACAATCGCAAAGAAATAGGGGAGAAATGTTTATATTTATTTAGAAATAGCAGCAGGAAATAGAACTTTGAAAACAGATGGCTTATTAAAAGAGGGAGCTATTAATGTTGTTTTGGAAGAGATGCAGCGACAAACAGTGGTAGATAGAATGTTATTTGATTGCTTGCAATTATTCACGAATGTTGTGAAGAAATTGAACGAAAAGGCGGATAATAAAATGGAAGAAGAAAAATACGACAACTTAATCATTAGCTAACAAAGGATACTTTATTTTCAAAGCGGAAAATATTACGATAATTCATCATGAGATATTAATGAATATTTTGTGAATATTTCACTTTATTTTAATCAAAAATATTTGTAACTTCAAAATTATATCCTTTTTATTCAACTCGCAAAATTGATAACAAGCACTTGAGAGTCTAAAAATTTTATTTGACTTTTAATAATTTCTCAAAAAAAAATGAAGTGAAACCTAATTTCATTTGAAAAAAAAAGTGTTTGGAAGATTATTCCGCACTTCTCTTTTCTTCTTCAGAAAACTTCATAAAGAAATATATTGATTTAATCTTCCGGGAAAATAACACATTTCATTCTTCATCTTTCTTTCATCATCTCCAGCTGCCCTTTATTTTTCTGTTAAAAAAATCTTTCTATTCTGCTGGTTTTTCTCTGATCTTTTCGATTGTAACTCTTTCCAAAAAAAAACTCCCTCAATTTTGATAGAATCTTCGTATAAACACATTGCAATAGGAAAAAAAGTATCGAGAAAGAAAAATTGCTTCGAAGATGATCCAAAATAAGATGAAAATATCGAAGAGGAGGTGAACCATACAACGTGAGTGTAGAATTTTGAGCAGTGGAATGAATGGTTTGTAAAAAATATCAATTTGTCAGCGATCGTTAAAAATTAACTCAACATGCACCTGGAGAATAAAGAATGATCGTAATTTCATTGAATGTCCCGCACTTTAATGGTTGAAATTTTGCAATTGCTGTTCAGGCTATATGATAAGCATGTCCAGCTTGTGGCATTTGAGTAAATTGATTCAATACCTTGGTCTAAGTTCATGCATACACTTTTATTTTCATTGCTTTTACAAATGTTCCTCGTAAAGGCATTGATATTGCTTTTCACTTCCATAAAAAATTATATGAAATTTCATCCTTTATTTTGTAATAGATCCGGAATTGTTATTCAAAGACTTTGTTAGGTATGTTTTCAAAATAAAATTAGTTATGCATTTATAAGTGAAAAAATCACATCACGTAAAGGAAATTGAAAAATGATTCAAACAAACAAAGAATAATGAAACAATGAAATTAACAAACATATCAATCTTCAAACAATCGTTAATTGAAATTGTCTATCAATGTGCATTCTTCAGATCTTTTTTGGACACATGTTTGGTTCTTTCAACGAAAATAAAGGATTATCAAATATCAAATGAAAAGTTATGGTTGTAAAAAAGATGGAAAAACGAAATCTCAAACATTTCAGATGTTCAACAAGTTATTTTGTTATTCTGTTTCTATTTTGAACGTGTTTATTTCATTGACAAAATGTATTGTCAGTGACAGAAGTGACATCCAGTGGCATATAAAATTCAATATTTCACTGATCTTGTCAGTGAAAAATATATTTTGGAAATTTTGATTAATTGAATTTTCAAAATAAAATTGCAAAAAATGTTTTAAATCATTATTTTAAATATATTATTTCAAATTTGATAAAAAAAAACACTTTGGATTTCTTTTTTCTTTTCTTTTCTCTTTTTCTTTCTTTCTTGTTTTTTTTCAGAAAAAATGCATCCTGCCATGTAACAACATAATTTAAAAATTTTGTTGTTTGATGAAACATTCTGTCTAAAATATGAAATAATTTTTTGATAATAATTAATATTTCTATTCGAAAATTATTAACAAAATAAAGACGAGAAAATAATATTTATGGTTGTGATCAGCAAATGATTGTCCTGTCGGTCACCTGTGTCAGTTACTGGCAAAATTTGCCACTTGTCGCACAGGTCTACATTGTTGGATTGAAAAAATGGGTCATTATTTTTCATATCGTAACTTTGTTCGAAGAAAGATCTTTTTTTTCATAATTGTGGTATGAGCAATAAAAAGCTCAAATATGTGTTAATAAGTGAAATGAAAAGGAAGTGTGAAGGAATTATTGAAAAATAAGTGAAATTGAGAAAATCTTGAATATACCATAATAACATTTATTTTTTTGGCAATTTTTAATATATGAATTATTTAGTATTACAACACCCAACAAGAGCAATTGTTGTTTGAAAATAATTATAATTTGAGTATGAATTAGTGTTATTACTTTTTTTTGTGATTTGAATTAAACAACATCTGAAAATAAATGATTGATTGATTTATTACATTTTTGTGTAAAATAGCAAGGTTTATAATTTTTGTGGTTATCTTTTTGATGAAATAATTAATGTTATTAACGGTGCATTTCTATTTTGAGCGATTTGAGATATTTATGCGAAGCATTGATAAACGAATTTTCCATAAAAAAAGTAAAATCGAATCTGAAGCGAAGTCGAATATGCAGTTATTTGTGATTAATGTTGATTGATTTTAAAATTATATGAAGGATGAAGAGCTTGGGGATTGCAATCTTTTATTTTATTGTGTTGTTGTTTTTCGTTGTTTTTTATTTGTTATTCGTTCCAAACATTGTGCATTATTTTATTTATTGAAATGTTTATTGTTTTTTTAAATAAATTCTTTTCTTATGTTAGAAAAAATCAATCTTTTTACTGAATTTTACAGAGATATATGTTTTTTTTGAAAAGGTGAGATGATAATATAAAAACCGAAACACTTGAATATGATGCCTCATTTCACATATGACACGGTTACGAAAAACTATGTTTTGTATTTTTTGAAGGCAGTGAACATATGAAATGAGAGAAAAAAACGAAACAGATAAAACAAATAAAAAATTCAAAGAAAAGCTCTGGAAATCATTGTAAGAAAAAAAGATTCAATAATGCTGTTTTGTTTCTTTTTTAATCAATTTGCAGCAATTTTTTGACAGAATAATTTCATGTTGCTCTGTTGTTTTGAACTTCAGAGCGCTTTTTGAAAAGTTAAAACTCAGAAAAGAAAATGCTGAATTTGATTTATTTCTGATTTGCGACACTTTTTAAGAATGGATCACAACATGAAACAATAAACAAAAAAGCCATAAAAAAACTAATATCAAATGAGATTCGACGGTTAATCTTATATCAAACGTGTGCTTTTGCAGCTTTTGTATTTTTTAACAGAGCTTATTATTCCACTCACTTTCATTTTTCTTTCCTTTTATTCTCACTCCATCATTCTCGCTTCCTCCTCTTTCTCTTTCTTTCCTCTTCTTGATTCTGCAGCTCAATAATTATGTCCTGCTCCAATTTCTTTTGCCACTCCCATTCCTCTTCTTCTCTTTGCTTCTCCCTTTTGTCCTCCCCTTATTTCGTTATGAACTTCTACAGGTTGCCTTGAAGCACTTTTCTCTTTTCCAGCTTCAGTGAATGCTTCACTGTCTGCTCTCTCGCAATGCACCACGCCTGGACCCCTTCTCTGAGAGTGATCTTCTCAAACACATCCTTCGCAACTTCAATTGAAAGATCAATTATTACCGGACTTTCTTTCATCTTCTCCTCATCTTTCATCCATCCTGCTCAGCTCCTCGACTGCCTCCTTTTCCAAAGCTCCGAAATTTCCTCGTGTCCCTCAGTGACCTCTTCTCTCCTTCTGAGCTTATCGAACCAGATATCCCATCGAGAGAAGATGACAAAGAATTGAAAAGAGCTGCCTGTGACAAAGCAGTTGAAGCTGGATGCTTCTGCTTCATCAGCCCCTGGTGCAGCATCAGATACACTTCCCTCATGCGCTTGATGCGCTTTAAGATGAATGCTGAATTCTTGGCCTCTGGTGCTTCTGCAGCTCCTTTGAGCTCCTTCTCTTTCTCTTCTTTGCATGCCTTCTTGCTCCATTTCTGCTCCAACTCCTTCCTTTTCTCCTCTTTCTCCTTCCTGATTCTTGAATACGACTTTTCTTCCATCTTGAACGTGCGTGTGAAGAACGGCAGAAGCTCCTCGTCTGACGTGAGAAGGTTCATCACAGACATCGACGGGTTTGCCTTCTACCCTGCTGCTGCTTGCCCCTGTGATGCACGATTCTGAGACATGTTGCCTTGCTGGCTCTGGTTCTAGCTCCGGCTCAGCTGCCCCACTCCCTCTTCAGCACTTACTTCGCTCTTCTCTTTGTCATTTGCTGCCATCTCCTCATTTTCGCCTCTTTCGGAGTCTGTCTGTTGGCTTCGTGGCTATCCTGCTGTGTTTGTTTCGTTGACGGGATCTACTGCTCAATCTCGTTGCTGTTTGCTTCATCAGTCTCCAGCATCGTCTGCTGCTGAATGAAAATATTCAGCTCATCCTGCTCACTTTCCTCCTGCGAATCGCTCTCTCCCTCTGAACTCTCTTCTCTTTTTGCTTGTCTTCGTCTTTTTGCAGCTTTTCAGACGTTTGCTGGCTTCCTTCGCTGCAACTGTCATATGATGAGGCTTTCTGCCCTGTTTCTTCTTTGACTTTGCAGCTTACTCCACTTTCCCTTGCGTTCCCTTCTCATTTCATAGCTTTCCCTTTCTCCTTCAACATCTCCTTTCTCCTTTCTCCTTCTTTCCACCTCTTCTGGTGTGATGCTCAAATCCGATGCCATGAAAGATGAGATCTCCAATGGCTTCCCGCCAACATCTTCTTTGCCACAGATATTTTGTGCAGCTCTTCCTCTTCTTTCTCCCTTCTTTTTATCTCCTGCTGCTCTTTGAACTTCTTCATCGCCTCGTCGATCGCCTTCTGCCCAATCAACCTGATCGATGTGGGCTTTGCATTTCCATCTCTTCCTTTCTTCTTCAGTAACTCGTTCCTCTTCTTCTCATCCTGCTTCTCCAGTCTCTTCTTCTTCTTCTCTTTTCATTCTGTTTCATTCTCATAAACGCTGTCTTGTGTTGAATTCATCTGGCTATCCTTCTTCAAAGCCCTCAATCTATCAACTATTCCTTCAACAGCCACAAAAAACTCACTTTTTGGCTTTCTCCATTTTCTCTTCTTCGATTTCCTCCTCCTCTTCCTCCTCCACATTCTCTCTCACTCCCCGTCTGCCCCATCCTCCCATTTCCTCCAAACAGTCTCCCACACACATTTCCTCCCCTTCCAATCCCTCTGTACCCACCCAGCTCAAACACCCCTGCCTCCTTGCCTCTCCCAATTTCCACACCACATCCCCTCACCACAACCACACTCCCCCTCAAATAACACGCACTCCTCCAAATAACATCTTCAAACAGCTCAATCCATGCAAACTCAACAGTCGTGTTCCTTAATTCCCTCATTTAAAAATGTTCATCTTTTTCCTTTTTCTTCATTTCATGGTGCCAATTGGCTGAAAACATCTGAAAAATTATCCTAATATCTAAATAATAAAACTAAAAAAAGAAGATAAATCCTTTTCTATAATAGAAAAAGAAAAAAACTAACACCTCTTATTGTTATTGTCTTTCAAAACTTTTCATTTTCGTCCATTTTCGTCTCAAGAAATATCGAAAATCCTTCACATAATTTGTTGGCTCCATTTAACATCGAATAACATTTGCTGTTTCATTTCTTCGCTTTAATATCTGAAATCTCTCTGAACAGAAATACATCGATCGTTATATTTGAACGTCTAAATAAAAATAATATAATCAAATTATTGGTTTTGCATTTTTACACAAAAATGGAATAAATCAAACAATCATTCATTTTCTGATGATAGCTCATACGAATCATCTAAAAAAAGTTATGCTATTAAATCATACTCAAATTTAAATTATCTACAAACAATAATTAAACTTTTTGGGTTCTGTGATATCAAATAATTCAAATAAAAGAAATTACTCAAAAATTAAATGAAATAATGGAATTTTCAAATTTTTCTCAAATTAACTTGGTTTTCAAAAATTCAATCAAGATTCTTTTTCTATTTATTTATAAACATGTATTTTTGACTTTTTTCTCATTATACCACAATTATGAAAAAAAAGATCTTTCTTCGAACAAAGTTACGATATGAAAAATAATGACCCAAATTATATAATGGGTTTTGAACCCATTGTTTTGATTGAAAACAATGTGATGATCGTCATAATGATAAATCTGCAAATTCGTTTCCATTTGAAGTTATAATGCAATAATGGTATTCTTTTGAATTTCATCTATTTCATCTATTGACTTTTTTCATATTTTTTTCAGTTTAATAAGAAAATAAGATAAATGTTATTATTTTCCTATTTTTTTTTTGTTATAGAAGTAATTTTCAATGTTTCACTGTCAAAATGGATTTATATTTTCGGTTAATTCTTCGGCATTTTATTATTTTAGAAAAGATTTCAATTTTTCTGTTTTTTTCACTTCGCATTATAAAAAGATGTCAAAGACAAAAATACTTTAAAAGTTGAGTGATATTTGTTGCAAACAAAAAAAGAATGAAATCATTGAAAGATAACATCAAAATAAAAATGAGAAGTGTCAAAATTTTTTATCAACTGAAAATTGTACCAAAATAGTTAATTTTCAAGAATAAAAATGAAATTTTGAAAACGACATAGAGTTTTAACAAAAATAAACTTCATTTTATTAATTTTCAACAACTTTTTTATTATTCAAGATGATATGTGCGGGTTTCTGCAAATGTTCGGGTTTTCCACCATACTATAAATGAATTCAGTGAAATGCACAGATGAAACATCATTCGTGACATTTTCGAATGCTTTATTTATTTTTGATGGAGCAGAGGAAGTGACATTGAATGAAGTGGAGATCAACAAAGTCAACGTTCTTTACGGATCTGCTATAAGTGTTAGTGATAGTGCAGATGCAATTGGTAAATTTTCAATTGAAGGATTACACATGAAAGAAGTGAAAGCAGAGAATTCGCATGTTGCTGGGTTGGATATCACACTCAGTTCAGAAGAATCAACAGTTGCAATTGGAAGGACAAACAAATGCTCATTTAAATCTTGCATGGCATCACGTGGAGGGACAAGTGCTGGCGCAATTTTTATTAAAATGGAAAAGGTAATTTCTCATCTTCAACTACCAGCTGCAAACAATTTGGATATCGATAGCACAAATACAGTTAATTCAACTTCAAGATCAATTTTCATTATGGCGCCAGATATTGAAGAATTTTGTGAACAGGAAGACTCCTTTGAGTTTGCAAACGAATACGACGAATCAGCTGCTGGATGGATTATGGCAGCAAAAGACGAAGATTCAGATCCAGTGGATGTGTACGAAAAGTATTTTAAAGTGAGGCAAGAAAAACAAAAAGAAGAAGCCCAAAAGAAAAAAACAGGGACAATTGTTGCAATTGTTGTGCCAATAGTGGTGGTTGTTGTTGTTGCGGTTGTGGTTGTTGTTGTGATCATTATTGTCAGGAAAAGGAAATCAAAAAGTGGTTAGGAAAAGCAACAGGAACAGAATATGAGCAGTATTGGAAGCAAAAAAAAAAAACACACGATTCAATTATTCGTTATGTTTGACAATAATCGTATTTTTGATTTTGTATTTCCATTTATAGTCATCTTTAACTTATTTTTGTAAATGGGTTCTCTTTTTTGTTTTCTTTTTGAACTGTTTTCCAATTCTATTATGTAATTCATCCAAAAACCCACATTTCTTTATAAAGCTAAAGACTTGTTTCATGTTAATGAAAATGAAAAAGGAGATGGAAAATGGCTGTTTATTCACAAAAACTCAACTCGAACAATTGCATTTTTTCGTAACTTTTCCCAGAAAATTAATTCTTATTTAAAATCTATTTTATTAAAGAAACAGAACTCCACTCAAGATGTTGAGCATATTATCAGTCTGGAAATGAATGATGGATTGTCTGGACTCTGTTTAATCGAAAGCTCTATATCATTAGACTTCAGAGTTCATTTTAACAATGTGGTTATTATATTGTCTTCACCTTCAATTCATGCATATTTTGTATGGATTCATCAAAGTTCAATTCATAACATTTGGACACAATCACAGATGAATTCAAAAAAATTTCACCATGTTGAACTTGCATTATCATCAAATCAAACCACCTATCAGTCAAGAAAATTTTCAAATAATCTCTCAAGAAAAAACCAAAAAATATAAGTATATTCATTTATTCAAAGTCGAGCTATTGCAACTATTTTCACAACAAATGGACTTTTTTCAATTAATATCAAAATGAAAATAATAAAAATCAATCGGAATTATTGCAAATGTGAACGTTGTTTCAATAAAAAATGAATTAATTATTACTTCTTTTTTAAAGTTCGAAACTTAACAAACTTGAATACTTACAAATATCACTTTTTTTGATCAAAGATCTCAAAGAAAAATGAACAAAAAGGATTCAGACTGTAAATGAAACAAAGGAGGTATGAATTTTTCAAAAAAAAGAAGAATTTATTTGGAGACTTTTTTGGTGTTAACAATCAACAAAACTGTCAAAACGAAAGAAGAATCTTTTTTTGAAGATAAATGAAGTTAATTTAGCACACAAACACATTTTCATTGCCAAATCAGTTATTTTGAGTATGATTGATCACAATAAATAAAGAATGTTCATGATACAGAAAGATACACTGTCTTAATTTTCACACAATTTGATTGATGAAGAAGATCGAAGGAAGGGAAAAATTCATCTTTCAAACTTTTTTTTTCAATATTGCTATCAAAAGATCAGGATTGACCTTGACACTGTGCAGAAAAGTGGAGAAGTGCAAGACAAGCGGAAAAGAAAAGATGAAGCTGAATGTGTTTTTTTCGATTTCCAGGAACAATAAAAATGTTTTCAAAATTAAAAATTGAAAGACGAAATGAATGAATCTCAATGATCATTGGATTGGTTGAAGGTGAATTATTCAAACTGTTTTTAATTTATGGACAAAAAAACCACATATGGGATATTTAGATTCAGCTGAATGAACTTAAATATTTTTCGAAATATCGTTTTATTCTAATTGGTGGATGATAAACTAATTTATTATCCCGTTGAGGAGGGAGTTTTTATCACTTTTCTGCATTAATCAAAATCA
The DNA here is from genome assembly GCF_001643675.1 of Monocercomonoides exilis. Lineage (NCBI taxonomy): Eukaryota > Preaxostyla > Oxymonadida > Polymastigidae > Monocercomonoides > Monocercomonoides exilis. The sequence continues at coordinate 1,037,367 of NW_027150567.1, read as the reverse complement.
TCTTTCCAATTCATTATCTTTTAGGAGTTCATTTTAAGAATAAATTTCACATTTCAATAGAAGATTATGATCTTTCATAATATTTCATTTGGCATGAAATAAGCTCAAAGGATTGAAGGTTGGACTTTCGTTCGAAAAAAGATTTTTTCTAATCAAAATGGTGAATAATTTGTATTTCTTCTTCAAATAAAAGAAAGAGCCTGAACAAATGAATAACAGAGAAACGCAGTGATTCATTCAACTGGACCAAATTAACAACTTGGAAAAAAGTTTTATGAAGGAGAAACAAATGCTCAGCTATCAAAGTTGGACATGAATGTCTGCTAAACTTTCACTGGAATAAATGAAAGAAATGATAACCTAAGAATTGCATTATTGTTTTGCTGAACAGGAAAATTCCAGTAAGAAGAGGAAAGTTCCTGAAATAATTTTATTTTGATTTTCAAGATTAATGAATAAAACGACATTTGATTACACATTCATCACTTATACCCAACTGGTCTTTATCATGTCCTTTCAAAAAAACATCAGTCTGAGATGAATGAAATTTCATATGTGGTTTTCAGTAGTATTAGACCAAAATCAATAATATGGAATATCAAACAAAGGTCAAGCCGCTTCGAACTCTTCATAATTGTGTTTTCAATCCAAAAATATTCAACAAATTCCAATAAATGAAAATATCAATGGTGAGAAATATTGAAAAATCAAAGGTTTTGAGGAAATAGAAAAAGTTGAAAAAACAAACAAATGAAAGACAAAAACCAGTTGTGAAACATCTTTTGTAACATTTATTGTTTTGCAAAGAAAAAATAAAAGGGAGAGAGAGAAATAAAGAAAAATAATCTGAAAAAATAAATAAAATAAAAGATTTTCAATGGAAAAGAAAAACGACTAACTTTCTTAAATTCCTTCAATTCAAACAGCACTTTCAATAATGCGTTCATCCGGATCTTTTAATCCATCTTTTTTACAGACTCTTAAATGCATAACTTTAAGTGATGAAATTCAAAACAATTCTTTTCATCTGATGAATTCCCTCTCTTTCTCTATTTTTCAAAAGAAATTCTAAATATTTTTTTTTAACTCTTTTTCTTTCCCTTCCTCATTCATTCTCAATTTTTCTTTTTTCCTCTTCAATTTTGTATCAACCAAATTCTCCTTTCAATAATGTTTCCAAGCTTTCAACTTCAAATTCCAACACTTTCTTTATCATCCTTCTCACAACACTATTTTTCTCCTCATCAGATACCAAAAGAATTTGACAGGTTATCACCTCTTTTGTTGTTCATTCTTTTTCTTCATGATTGAATCCATCTTTCTCAGGCTCCCCCTTCGCAACTCAAGCATCTTCCACCTCGCATCCCTCGCAGCTCCCCTCACATTTAACTCCTCCAACATCACCGATATCACCTCCACAGCCACCCCCACCAGCTGTGTCCCCTCCTCTGCCACCTCCCCTGCCCTCTCCCTCTCCCTCGCCAACTGCACCATCACCAACATCAACTCAGAACAGTTGAGCCAACAGACTGCCACCAATGGCGGGTGCATCTCATTCGCCTCATCTGCCCCTGCCAACTCCTTTTCAGTGAGTGATTCCACCTTCTCCACCTGCTCTGTGAGCGAAGATACAAGTTCTGGAGGAAAAGGCGTGGCTCTCATGATCAAGTACAAGGATAATTCACAAGTGTCAGAATCCTCCTTTCCCATCACCAATATCGTGTTTTCAGCCAACAAGGCGAGTGTCGGAAGAGATGTGTATTTTGTGTGTGAATCATTTGTCGCTCTGTGAAGGAACCCTTGTTCACTTTCATGACAAGCATCACTCAGAAAGACAACTCGATTGTTGGACATGACAGAACAGAAGCAATTGGAACTTCGATTAATAAATCTTTATCAACGGGTATGCAGCTAACAATGAATATGTGAATGGTCATCTTTGCATCAAAGCAATGTATTGCGAGTTGGAAAAGACTCCCTTCAAGAGTGCGCACAATGCGATGGGTTTTCTGAAGAAGGTGAAGAACGTTGGCAATGTTATTGAATGAGCAGACAAATTGTGGACTTATGTGCAAATGAAGGAAAAGTTGAAGAAAGTTGGGGAGATGGCAAACAAAATAGAAGAAAGCATCTCATATGTGCATTTGATGAAATCAACATTGCTTGAAGGACATTAATTCTCTTGTTTCATAGAATTTTCCATTTAATATGCCTTTTCAAATGAATAAGTTTCCCTCAATGTTTCGTCTTTGATAGCTTGTTGAATACGCGTGATGTTGTGTAACCTGCCAAACGCTATTTTTGAGCTTTTCCATTTCATTATAGAATTTCTCTAATACTCTTTCGTTTTTATTTGTGCATGCTTCGGACTTTAAATGAAAAAAGTCAGAGTTGATCTCCATTTATAATAAAAAGCCTACTGATCGGCTATTCTGGATCAAAATTACCCATTTCATTGCCGTGTTAGGTCCGGCTGAAATTCTGTGAAAGAAAGAATATTTCTTTTGCGTTTCCTATTTCAGCAGGTTTTAATGCTTCTTGATGAATTCAATGGGAAGTTGAACGAAATGAAAAAAACAGTATCATTTTTGATATTCATCGAAGAAGGCGTTGAAGATAAAAAGGAGGATCATAATTGTCGAAATGAAGATAAATGCTGTGTGAATGTGCGAATGAATGAGGAAGAATGAAGTTGAAGAAGAAGAGGAATAATAATAATAAGAAGAAGAACTTGGTTGAGATTGAGTGAGAAGAAGAGAAAGAGAAAAGTACCGAAGGATATGATTCAACTGCACATCCAGAGGAGACGATGGAGGCGACAGAGTGTGTAAGAGAAGCAATGATAGAAGCTGTTGAGATGTTAGAGGAATGGAATGAGTGTAGTGAGTCGATGTCTGGTAGATAGTCGCTGAGTGAAGAAGTCATGGCAGCCAATGAATCATCGTGTGAAGAGGTGTTGTGTGAGGCACATGGAAGGTGGGATGAATGAATAGTGCAGGGGATAAAGAGGAGCACCGAAGGAAGATAGGGAGGAGATGGCAGATAGCTGCGGGATGTGACAGTTAGCAGAAGAAGGATCCGACCGGAAGCTGAAGGAAAACGGAGGGATTCTGCCAGAGGCGATGAGAGAAAGGTGACCTATGTGCAGGTTGTTTGGCTGTGGGTTCTTAGTTCCAGTTGAAAATGAGTGGAAGGATTTCGTTGCGGAGAGTCGTGTCGTCGTCCGCGAAGAAGAAACAAGGAAACATGAAGGAACGTGGAATCGGATAAAGTGGAGCGATTCCTATGCGAAGGGCGTAACCAGTTCAGGTCTGAGAGAGAGACAAGTGCCACAGAAGGCTCCATAAACTATTAAGGGGGAAATGAATGAAGAAGATTTACTGAGGGAATCAGGAGCGGCGGAAGGAGATGTACCAAGAGCCGTGTTACTTGCAGATGAAGGAGACTATCCGAGAAAGAGCAGGCCAGCGCACTTTTGAGGGAGAAGGGATAGTCAGCCCAAGTTGCACAGCTGAAGGCATCCCAACACCAGACACTCTGCAGCTGCCGTCTGGTGTGAAGGAGAGCCCGAAGCTCAAGGGAGTGACACAGAGAGAGTTCTCTTTTTCGGTGAGGGAGAGGAGAGAAGAAGGAAGAGGAGGAAGAAGGTGAGGAGGAAGACGACGAAGGAAGATGCTGATGAAATTTTTTTGAAATATATATGGAAGAAGATGAAGAAGACGAAGTCAACGAAAATGGCGACAATGATGGTAATAAAGATGAAGAAAAAGAAGAAGATAGATCCGGATCAGAGAACAATGGTTCTGACACATTCATATCTTTAATCTCTACATCAACCATCGACAGCTGTGACAGCGGCACCACAAACACTGACGAAGACATCACATTGTTTCCTGAAGAAACATTCGTGGTGATCACAACATCATCCAATGAGAATGACCCCACACCCATCAGATACCACAACCACACTCGGCGAAGGACTTGCATTTGAGTTGCAGTCAACCTTCAAGTGACTCATTCCAAGATGACCTGTTGACACACTGAACAGCGCTCCAGCTGATAAAAGGGCTCCTGCTCCAATCGAACTCTTCTCTTTGCCTCTCCCAATGACCGAAATTTTCTTTGTCCCAATCTCAATTGTTGTTGCCCCACTTTTGTGATTCCCTTCCATCAGCGTGACTGACAAGCTAATCTGCACCTCACACATCTCAAACGCTTTCTTTACTGTCAGACACGGATTTGATTCATTTGACCCACATAGCTCATACAAGTCATTCTCACTCACAGAAACATATATCATCTTGTCCTTCAGCCAATCTTTCTTTTCCGTGTGCCGATATGTCCAAGCACTTGAATTTGCATAATTATATCCATAACATACTCTCTTGTCATCTGTGTTTGTTGTGTAACATTCATAGAACGGATCTCCTGTGCTCAAAAAAACAATGTAATAATCTGCATATGCAATATCATGTCCGCGTGGAGTATTTGCAGAGCATTTGCATTCATGAAAGAAAAGGAAATAACAATAGATTCCATCATCAGGTGCTGTTGGTCTGTTTGGATGCAATCTCAAATCTCCTCCATGTGATGCCGCTGAACATGAAATAAACTGAATGCTCCTCACTTTGAATGCAACTGGAACATTGTTGCAATACATACCTCCACCACTTGAACCTGTAAGAGAGCATGAAGTGTAACTGCAGTCAAACACGCACGCACTCTTCCCTCCTTCATTTTCTGTTGGAATGCATCTTGATCCTGAAACATTAAAATTTTCGAGATAAAGTCCTCCTCCCCAGCCATAAGCAGAACAGTTTCGAAATTCACATCTGCTGATCCGAACACATGTTGAAATCGAATATACAAACAACCCTCCTCCATAGAAATTTTTAGCTGTGCATGTATTGAATATATTGTTCTCTATTTTAACTTCTTTCATGCTTACGCACATTATTCCCCCGCCCCGGCTGTATGCAACACATCCATTGAACACACAATGAGAAACAGACACCGATGCCGACGACTGGCTGTACATGAAGATTGCCCCTCCGCTCGATATCCAGTCTGAAACAGAATCACTTTTTCCAGTTGTCCTTGAACCACTCCATTTGCACCAAGTGAATGAGTTTGCTCCATTTTCCGTTATGTTCTGCCTCCCTGGAGCCAGCTTATTAGTTTTAGTTCCTTCACATACAACGTTTCTTGTCCGACAACATCCGATGAATGAAGTATTTGAGGCTGTCAAGGAGGCATAGGGATTATTAAGGGAATGAACAATTCCGCCATCATACACATCACAAACTGATGAAAATGAGCAACTGCTCATCAGACATGTGGTTTGGGTTGACATTGTGGTTGTAGGCAAACATGCATCATTTGCTGTTGAGATGTTGAAAAACGATAATTTGGAGAGGTATACAAGAGGTATGGAAGGGGATGATAGGAATGGGGCTGATGAGACACAAAAAGAAGAGAAGTGAGATTTGCTCACTGAAATACTCCCTTCTCTTCCCCCTCATTCAGAAAAATTTTGCAAAATATCCCAATATGTTTCGGTATCTTTTTTTTGTCTTCGCTCACCTCTTCTGATAGGAATGTTTTCGCCTTAATCTCTTTTTTTTCCTTCTGTTTCCGTTTTCTTCCTTCTTTCCATATTCCATTCGCATTCATCCCTTTTGAATATTCATGCAAAAGTCACTGTCATCATTCAAGAAAATAAAGAAAAATATAAAAAATACATAAAATTGATATTAAAAATATGACAAATCAGTACCTTTTTCTTTTCTCAATTTTCTGATTCACCTATTCCTTCTTCTTCTTTACTTCCTGCCAGATTTCTTTTTCAGCCATTTCCTCCATTTACCAATTATTCTTTTCTATCGCTTTGCGTCCTTCTTCAAATCGCTGCACAAATCTTCAAATGTCTTCTCTTCCATTCATTTCATTGATTTCCTCCAGCTCATTCTTCGATATTCTCAAAAAAATTGTGTTGCCTGCTTTCTCAAAAGCATCAAATGTGCTCTTTTCCCCATGTTCATTCATTGCCTGAAAATGTCCTTCCATAAATCTTTATCCCTCAAAAAATAAATAAATAAATAAATAAATAAATAAATGTTTGAAAAAATAGAGAAAAAAAATAATACAAAACAAACTCTAAAAATATATTTATTGCCAATCTTCACACGCTTTCTTCTTCTTCTTCGAGTGCCTCTCAAATTATTGTTCTTTTCTGCCAACAACATCCAGCTGATCTGTCTCCGCTGCCAATCTCAACATCAATGAAATTGATTCTGTTCTGCTTCCAAAAACTTGCTTTATTTCCAATCCTCGGCACTGATTCCACTCGAATAATACACAAATAATAAAAATGCTTCAATAAAATTTTTAATGAAGATGAGGATGATGATGACAGCGATGATGGCAATGATAGAGATGAAGATGACAAAGATGGTGAATGAGATGTTATTTTCAAGTTTGAATACTATATATCTTCTGTCAGAAGATATTCTCAGCATCACTACCTCGTTCTCTGATTCAATGGATAACCCTTCGATAACACAATGCAAAAGGCGACAGCAAAATGACTCAAATCCATTTTGCCTATCATTTGCCTCCAGCTGCCTGTATAATGCAAAACTGTCTGTTTTCCTCGTATTTTCGCCTCTCAACCCAAGTAATCAAATCCAGTTCCATCGCTCCCCCCGGTCCATAAAAGCAATGTCTTCCCCTTCTCATCCCAAGAAAGGCGCCTTGTTCTGTTCTAGCTGCCTCCAATGTCCTGTTTCACTCATCTGCCCCAATCTCTCCAACAAACTTAAAAATGAAAATGTCCTCTTCTTCTTCAAAAAGGTTCCCTTTTCATAGAGATTGGACATTCTTCCTTTTAGCTTTGAATGTCTTCCAACCCCGTTCATTTCTGCTTCATTAAAATTCATTTTTAATCGTATTTCTATCCATCGCGCATGTTGAGTCCAAAATGAATGACATAAATATTTATGATAAAATACATTCAGGCTCTTATATATTTGTAAGATAACTTTTGTCTCGCTTCCTCGCTGTTCTGCTCTGCAAAGAATAAATCATCCATTTTATATAAATCGTCTGAATCACGACTTTGGAGAGGTTTCAGATGGAAATATCTTCGCAACGTACAGAAAAATAAAAAGTTAATACAAACGGAAAATTTCATTCAAAAGTTTAATTGTTGTCTTCCCTTGACCATTAAATCACAAACAACCATCAAATGGAATATCAAAATCAATGCAAAACCACTATTTCCAACTGCAATCAAAGAAAATTATTTTTCAGTTAAACAGAAAATGTTTTTCTTCCTATTTTTCATCTTGCAAATCATATTCAGATTC